>NC_031970.2:9846175-10033675 GCF_001858045.2 Oreochromis niloticus
CTTAAAATTAGATAAATACAACCTCAGGTGGGCAATAGATTGTGATATATTATAATATATCATTATTTTATTAATAAAAATGAAGCCAAAATGCAGAAACAGTGCGAGAAAAGCTCCATATACAGCTTCCATAGGCAGACTAATGATTAATTGATTGTCAGCATCTGTGAGCAACTCTATATCTGGAGCATTCAGATGTGTGCTAACACAACTCAGAGGGGGAACGACATCAGGAATGAGAAGATATTGTTGCTCTGGGAGGGCTTGTAAGGCCATTTCCAAACAATTTGTTCATTTTTCTACAGGAAAAAGTTGCTTTCAGCTACTCATCGAGTCACGAGGTCACCGTGGCATTTGGCTCCACATATTTTATTTGGTAGATTTTGATTTGTATCCCCTCCCACTGAATAAAAAAAACAAACAAATCAAATTCAAGTCTGAAAAGTTACATCATCAGAGGGCGACTTCTTTGGTTGACCTCAATAATAAAACAATTTTTAAAAACTTTTCTCATAACATTCTGGGTTTGGTCACTAGTTTCACATCCTGCTGAATGAAATATGAAATTTATCTTCCGATCATTCTCACAGTCAGTGACGAGGATAATCAAGGATATCCTTATTGGCTAAAGACCTATCAAAACCGATGATTGATATAGAAGTTAGCTGCCTGTAAATAAACGGTATTTCATTACTGCTTCTTATTTAGGTGATATTGCACTTTCAGAAAAAAAACATTAAGAAGAATAAACTTGCAAATGAGACCTATTAAATATTTATTGGCTATTTTTTTGAACATTCTAAGAATATGTGTGTGTGATGCTCTCATCCAGGGATTCAAGCAGCTACTCTCTGTAAGCAGAGCCTGTGAGTTAAAGAGACAATATTGGCAACAGGAATGTCATTGATCACCACATATAAGCACATTTGCGTAGGTTATGTGTGCAAAATGAATCATCTGTGTTATGACATATGGACATTGTGTCTCTGGGGGTTTGAACATTATTGAAAGGTTCTGGCAGAGACCAAGAATGAAATCGTATGGGAGAGTTGCTTGGCCTTTTTAGTGTTCTATACTTAAGTGTAAATTCATTATTTATGTCTGGTGTTGGTGACAGCTTTCATTATAGTTTATAATATAAGACATTTTTACATCACTTTTGCGAAAAAAGGAAACACGATACAAGCAAAGTGAGGCTCATTAGCAGGTGTTTCCCAATTAGTGATTGTTGCTGGTGGAAACCACTAGAGCTGTGTAAATGTAATGCCTGGCGAATTCATTTGTAGATTAAACAAAAGCAGGCCTGCACCATATCTGCTGCCATGGGCCTAGCCTTGGTTTTTATCTACTATTTATTTGCCCAGTCATCACACATCTATGTTCTGGTAAAGAAAACTCAGAAAAATTACACATTGTTTTTTTAAGTGCTCTAAGGAAGGCTAAGTTCATGTGCTACATTCTTGTTCCCTCAGGAGCAACAGCAAGCATCTGGCATGAGCAGGGTGACCCGGTGTCCTACTGTATTGCACATTTTGTTTTTATCTCTTGACTCTAGTTTAATTTGCTCCTGTTGCAAAGTCAACATGTGAGTCACAAGGCACCTTTGGCTCAAAACACTGCCAATCTGTGGAAGAGCAGTTAACTGTTTTTACAGTTATTGGGACATAAAAGGGGAGAGAGGGTTGTAATAATACAAGAAAAACAAAAAAACAGCTGCATTAATACGGAGCATGCACAGCTTTAGCTCAAGCCGCATCTTGTCCTTCACAAACGTATTCTTTGCGCCACATTAGTTTGTAGGGATCTGATCAACCGCTGTAGGAATCAGATGAGCACAGCTTCCCAGGACTGGAAGGTTTTGAAGGGTAGGTTTTTGTGCAGATCCCAATGGACCCTATAAAGAAATACTCACCACAGCCACAATCTTTTCACCCTGCTGCTGTCCACAACAACAGAACAAACTGCTAGCAAACCTCCAGTGCAGCTCCCTTATGTGAGATTATTAAACCCTGTGTCCAGACTTTATGGCAAGAATAACATGCTAAACTTTTGACATTTTAATTATGAATTCTTTTAATTTTTTCAATAGAGTATATCTGCAGTTTTGTTGTCATGGTGCAGTTGAATTATTTTTTATCTTGACTTTTTTGATTGTTTAACAGGTGCAGCAGTAAGTTGACACTGAGATCGTGACATCATTTGACAATTGAGCATTTAAAAACAAAAGTTAACCCGTGACTCGCAGCGTTTTCTAGTGGTTGGCTCGGACCTCTCTGTGTTTCATTTACATGTTTGCCCTGTGCTTTCCCTACTTTATAAGTAAAAAAACCCCCAACTCATTAAAAGTGCATCATGGGTTATCATAATAGAACCAGCAAAATGTTCGTTCAGCTTATTTTTCACTTCATATTTTTCCCCTGCTAGTCTAGGCCCCAGCTAAAGAGGCTCTGTGTTTGAGGATATACTACTGGGTTAACTGGTGATCCTAACTTGGCTGCAGGTGTGAATGTGAGTATGACTAGTTGGTGACAGACTGGCAACCTGTCCAGGGTGTTCTCTGATCCTATGACAGCTGGGATAGGCTCCAGCCCGCTGCCATCCAAAGTTGCATAAACAACTAATAAAACAGAATGAAAAAAAAAAGAGTTTTAATAATTTATCCCGTGTTTCAAGTTGCCAACCCGTAATGGCTGAAAAAAATCATTTCATATTCCAGGAATGATGAATTTGTGCAACATGTCACGTCAATTCTCAGGTAAAACTTTATTTTTATTGCATATTTTGTCTCCATTTGTATATGATTATTCATTTCAAGTCTTTTTGGTTTATTAAATTCGGAAAACTTTGGGTTTCAAAGACCCACAGTATTAATTGCTCTGTAAATGGACCAGGCAGGGTAAACTATATAAAGCTATTCAAAGAGGAATGCATCACACTTCAGAAGTTATACATTAGAAAACAAACATATATACAAGAGTCCCTATTACACTTCCACAGCAGGATTTGAGGCAATGCCTAAAAAGAGGAAGTCCATTTCTCAGTAGCTTTAAGATGAGATAAGAAGAGTTTCCTGTTCAGACAAAGCCAGTGCAGCTGTAGACGCTTTTACCGAAGAGCCATCAGTTGTAACGCTTTGATTTGAGCTCAAGATATTTAGAAATCACAATAGGGAAACATAAACAGGCAGATCATGCAAATAATAAGGCAGTTCATGTACTGTTTTTCTGTTTTGCTTTGTCTTTGTTTTTTTATTCTGTTGTCTTTTTAATTTTGCAGCAGGAAAAAGCCTCAACAGCTACACTGTTTTTGTCTCTTCCTGTCTGGCTTTGCACAGATAAGACTGCAGCAGCTGCCAGCTGTTACTTCAGTGTTGGCAGTCAGGTGTGTACCATCGGGGTAATTCAGTGCACATGTTCCATGTCACCTTTTCATCTCAGGAATTAGGTGTTCGGGTGCATGGTGACACAATTTGTCTTTATAATTTTCCGAGTTCTCATCTCATCGTCCTCCGCCTTCTCCTCCCACTTTGCTTGCAGTCTCATACTGGGTGAACAAACTGGTAGACCAGTCTCTGAGACACGTCGGGCTTGCGGATGATGCCTTTCTTGTAGTACTGACGTATGGAACGGCTCAGCTTGTCGTAGTTCATTGCAGGTCGATTCTTTCGGAGTCCCCACAGTCTCGCGACGTGGGCAGAGTCTTCGATTTTGAAAATACCTGGTGGGAATCAAAAGCAGTTATTACCACACAATACAACACGTGCAAAACAATGAATGATTACACTTTATGTGCACACATAAAAAGTCCTCCACTTGGACTCATATTTCATTTGGCATGCTTTTTGCCTTTAAGGCATTAACAAACCCAGTAAGTGAAAACCTGACATACATCCGGCATTCACTCCATTGTGGTTTCACTTTAAATACGCTTTAACGGTGTTCTTATTGTGTGTGGCTGATTTTTATTGTGTAGTGTTTGTACCAATTTGTACTATTGCATTTAAGGTTGGGAAAAAAGGAGGGAGGCCTGCACACTCTTAGGTTCAGATTTAAATCCACCTTAAAATAAGAACAGTGAATGAAATAACTATATTTGTTCTATTTACTAATTTTGCACACACATGGCCCCCTTATGTAGTGTTGTCCTACAATTATTACTTTTAAATTGTAATAATGCAATTTTATTGAAAACTTTTACTCTCATTCAAAATATTTCCAGTTTATTTTTTGATTTTTTTAAATTAATGTGTCAAGATTTTGGAGCTTCAAAGCAGTATGATGAGCCCATAAAAGTCTGCATAGCTCTGAACAGTAGATGAACTAATAAAAGATAAAAGCAGTTGGGACAAAAATTGAAATGTAAAAAAAAAAACATTTTATTTTAAGCTGAAGCATAAAAGAAGAAAGCACTTAAATTGTAATAGCACAATGTCATACACATTTTTCTCACATTTTTATTTAAAAACACCAGGTAAATTAAGTTTTATTCATGTGTTCAAGGACTAAATAGAGCAAATAAAGAATAAATGAAATGAAAATGAAAGTACCCTTTTCTTTATTGAGCCAGCGAATGCAACGTCCATAGTTGTGGGGTTTGAGCAGGAGCTCTCTGAGAAACTGCCACAGATGAATAGGTTGACCTGAACAAGATGAATCTGCCTCAGACCATAGCTCCTCGCTGCCTGCACAGCAAAACAAAACCATTCAGTCCTCGGGGTTCTTGTGTATTGTTTCAATGAAAAAGCTCTGTACCGTGAGGGACCAAAAAATCAAGGAGCCCTTTCATCAGGGCATTGAATATACACAATGCAAATCTTGATTTTTCACTGAAATCCTGCAGCATATAGTTATTAGCGTCTATGTAAAATACAGTGTTAAAATTATACTGTGCGTTGGATTTTTTGTGTGAATGCAACTTGCATGACAGCTAATGCAAACAAGAATCTTACCTGTAGTTTTAGTGTCTCCAATGGAAAACCGCTCTTTCATCCATGCAGCTGGAAAGTAAACAGATGCAGAAAAGTTCAAGCTAAGAAAAGGCTAGAACTTCAAATAATCCCACCCAAACACACATGAATGCAGTAATAAAATTTACACCCGCTCAAAAGTTCACAGCAGCCAAACATCCGATAATAAAATCATCACAGGGGGTGCAGCAGGCTGCACATGTTGAACGTGTTAAATAAATATTACCTGACTTCCATATGTCCAGGTGTGCGTGCAGCGTGTCTCCACACTGCGGGGAACGCTGGCGAAACTCCTCCTCGCTCATGGCGCACAGATCCTTTCCCGTCAGCTCCTGGAAGGCCTTTCCCGCATGGGGCAATCTGTAGAGATGTTCAGTCCAGAGCAGCCACTTCTGGACATTCCCAGTATTCCACTCTATCGGATCTACAGGCGGAAATAGATATGAAATCAGTGAGAAAACTTCCAGCTGCCAATGCAATAAATGACCTTATCTTGGACCATTTCTTTAGTGACACTAATGTCATATGGATCAAGATAAGTCATTTATATATCAATATTGTTTTCACCTTTACCCTGTCTGTATTTTGTTTGCCCTTGACTCATAATAAATCTGCTGAAACCACAAGATTACCAAGCTTTTATGCCACAACAGTTTTAATCAGTAGAACAGACGATTGGGGATTGCATAGGTTTATAACAGCTAGAAGCCATACAATACATGAAAAACGCTTCCTCTGTTTGCTTTATGAGCAGGAGAGGCCTCGCCCTTAAGACTGTGTACACGTCTACTGGCAGGCAAGAACCATCACTATTACAATCCAGGAGTACCTTTGCAAAGGTCAGGATTAAACAGATCCTGGAGCAGGCAAACACAGCTTTGCGTCAGTAAGGATATGATTTAGGAGTTCTGTCATCTTGTGTCCACACAAATATGTGTTGATTTTGCGAGTAAGATCCAGTAGCTTAAGTATCTGGATCAATACTTCTGTATTTGCAAATAAAGAGAAACACTTCAGCATTTTGGGGGAGATGAAATATGTTTTGTTTAAGGTCAGCTTCTTTGTCAGTTATACGCAGTAATAGACTCGCCACAGCAGCAGGAGCAGGTGTGCTGGAAAGCAGCCTACCTGGGGTGATGTTGAGCAGTTTGCAGGCTGTTTCAATGTCCTTCAGTACTTCTCCCACAACCATGCTCTGCACCTGCTCCAGAGATCGCTCCTCCTCCTGCCCCTCCAGGCCAGGAGAGATCCCCTGTTCCTGGCTATCAATGACCGGGCACTGCTCCGGTTCCTCCCGGGGTTCTACGCGGCTCATGGGTAAAGCCAGTGCTGAAGAGGCCTCTGAAACTTTCACCAGCCAAGTAGCATCTTCTGTGAGGAGCATGTCGAAGCAGGAGAGGTAGACGCCTGGCATGCCCCGCTCCAGGGCTTCCACGTTTGGTTTGGTTTCCCCCATCTCCCAGGGGTCTTCGCAGCCTCTGCTTTGCTCCAGGATGGAGAGGGAGTCCTCTGTCATCCCAATCCGAGACCCATACGATGTGGTTTCGGGTACGCTGCCCACTGGGTTTGACATAACTGGTCCTGAGAGGGAGAGAGAAAAAAAAAGAAACACAAAAAGCCACATTAAACTTCTACGCTGTGAACTGCAAATGAAATGAGACGTGATTTAAAAGTTTGTAACTATTCAGCGTAGCATAAAATCTGAAAGATCTCTCTGTCACATAAGCCCATGTAACAGGTGTGTATGCCACTTAAATCTGCAGCAGACATTAGTTCATTTTAAGTAATTTAGTCAAAAAAAAATATGCAAAAAAAATCATGATTTAAGTCATGGTTACCTTTTCACAACAGTTCCTCTCCTTTGTTTCTCAAGATACTAAAATGACAGCTGCTTTAGTTTTGCAATGATCTCCATCAGAGTTGTGCATGTGAATGTGCAGAGAACTGAGGTGAGACTGTGCTGGTGTAGGCTCTATAAGAAGCTCTATAAGTCTAATGGAGATACTGACCCTGAAAACAGTTAAAACACACACAGTGCTGACAGGCGTGGGGCAAAATGGATTTGACTGAGTCTCTTATTTGAGGGTCACTGGCCCAGAATGATTTGTTTCATGGGGGTAGGTGACTTGTATTGAGACCCGAAACAGCTCTGCTGTCTGCCCGGGCTTTCAAGGTGCCGTCTCTGCAGCCCTCTGTCTCCACTGTCAGCTGGAGATTTTAATCAAATCGAAGTTAGATAATGTGGAGAGAAGAGCGTGCATAAAATCTGCCCAGCCAAAATGTCTGTTTTATGAAGAGTAGGCTTTATGAAAACAGCCCTTTAATAGGAGGTGGCCTTTAAATGTGTACACTTATGAAGGTTTGTGAGCTGTAGCACAAGTGTAATCTTGATTATGATACCCATAATGCTTACCTGCCACAGCTGGTAAATGGGAGGACACAGCAGCAGGTTATCAGCAGCTGTGGCTGATGCCACAGTAAAGGAAGTAAACTCCCACAGAGCACATGTTTAGGGAGCGTCACCATTTAATTCGTCAAAGTGCAAACAATTAAAGTCTTGTAAAATTTGCAAAAGTAATATACAACATCCACTGAGTCAAAACCAACAGTAAGGGTAACTTTGAAACAAACCACGAAGACATGAGAGCTCTCGAAAGAAAAAGAATCAATTTAGTTTGCAAAACTTTAACAAACGTGAATTTCTCAGCCGTGCTGCACTGACCACGGTCTTATCTGTTTTGTTTTGTTGCTTATGCTGTTTGTACCTTTGATTTTTTTCTTACTCTTGTTCTTGTTAAAATGCTTTTACTTGTCATTACCAGTTCTCTTATTTTAAATACATTTTTGTTGTTCCATGTAAGGTTTTCCCAGTTTAACCTGTCATCATTTTATCACCACACACACATAATACAGAATCTCTTATCTCTTATCGTTCAGAAACGATTCTCTCTTTCCATTATCAAAATAAACCAACTCAGTTGAGAATTATTGTCTGTTATGTGGGATTTCAGATTACACACTCCCTGAAGCTGCTGTCTGAACTGGTCTCCTATTGAGGTCAGGCGCATTAGCCTGCAATGGGAAAACCTGGACTGCGTGGCTATATCCACCTAAAAAGAAATGTAAAATCTGAACAAGCTAAAACTGGATTTCCACTGTTGCCAAACACACCTAAATGAAATTTGACTGCAAAAAGAAAAAAAAATCTCCTTCTAGCTCTTGGACCTCAGCATGCCATTGATAAATAGCCTCCACAGTCTTCCTTTTATCTCTAGACTTCTCGTAAACTATCACCCACCCTGCCTTTTACTCCATCAGTCAGTCAGATTAAAAGCCCCTGGTATCCAAGCCTGCCGCTGTGTGTCAACTCTGCTCTGTAACAGCTTGCGCTAAGCCCATTAGCAAAGCAAATTTAGCCATATTACCTTTTTCCAAAAGGAAGAGGGGACACCAGAGAAAGACACAAACACCCACCCCTGCAGAGATGGATTAAGGCCCTGACTGATCTCTAAATGAGTTTGGTCAAGACGCTGATATTCATTTCAGGAGCATTAGAGCTTGCTCCATTTACTCAACAAAGTCAGCCTTGGAATCAGAAGGAATGGGACTCCATCCATGCTGGCGCCCACCCTGGGAACCATATTTTTTCCACCTGCTTGGTCTTATTTAACATAAATACGGTGATTATGTGAGGTGAAGTTTGTATCACTGCCTTAAGTTTTGTATGGTTACAGCTGCGTGAAGAGATTTTTTTTTAAAATCTAAACTGCCTTTTGCCCAACCTGTAGGTCATATTTTTATCTGGAAAAATTCTTTTCCTAAAATGAAAGTGGTGAAATTTGCAAACCAGTGGAGCCAATCTAGCTAAATATTAACCTGCGAGCCAACTCAGCATTGTTGAACAGTTTTGTGAAAGAAGACAGGTAAGTGTTTAATTTATAGTTAATGAGTAGTGATTAAAACAACTCCAAATGTCTCGTCTTGTTTAACTTGGATGAATCCATTCAAGCACCAAAAAAAGAGAAAAGGTCAGAGATTAGATCTGATGCCATCTATCAAGGCATAATCAAAACACACTGAGTGTTATGCTGGTAGTGTTTCAGTCTGGTATTAAAGAAGCGTATACAGCCAAGAGTGACTGTTTGCCATGTGACACTCCCCCACCCCCTGTTTTTTCCCTGTTATTGTTCCTCATGGGAAATTTGGACCCACTCATGAAGTCATTGTTCAGAGAAAAACGGAAGGAATTTCATCTTCTTCTTACTTAGTATGACTGTTGCTCTGCAAAGAAACGCCTGCTGGTTGGAGGAGGAGATTTAGATCTGCAGATTGCTCCCTTAGGGAATTTTTATTGCAGCAGTGACATGTGCAGGTGCTCTGTTCACGTTATAAATTAGCTTCAGTTTATGTGCTTATTTTATGAAATGCAATAAAGGTTTATTTCGTGTGCTTGTACCTACACTGCCTTATAATACTGATCCCATTAAACTCTGTTTTTAACAAATTTTTCCAACCACCCACACTGCTAGGGGATGTATGGTGATTCATATCTGCTGTTAGTCAGGTGTGCAGGCATTAAGCCAATATCCAAGGAAAATGGCTTTGATGTTGGTCTAAATTAATCTTGACAAAGAGGCTACTTAGAGCTAATTATGCTGGTAATAAACCTCATTTAATTGGGGTTGGACCTAAAGATTGGAGAACTTGAAAATGGGATAAAAAAATAAACCTGTCACTGTTCTAGCAAAGGCAGATATAAGGGCTGCCGCTACGTGGCCTCGGGCGTTTTCTTGAGCGCTGGGTTTAAATCGTAAATCATCACAAGATTAAAGAAAAAAAATCAAACAAGCAAAAAAAAAAACCAAACCCAGTTTTTTAAATGTTAAACACAAGGATGACCCTTTTCATCAGCTGCCTTACAAAGTGTGATGATATATGTTATTTGAGACACAATTCACTACTCATAACTTTATCAGATCATAGCACACGCTGGCAAACAGGCACTCTGTTTAACTTTCAAATGCTAGGAATAAAATTAAAAACAAAACAAAGAAACAAAGAAAAAAATACAGAAACTATCAGAAAATTTCGCACTTGACCCAACATAACTGAAATCCTGCAAGTGTGAGGGAAATGGGCTGTGAAGTCACTGAAGAGAAAAACATGTAAGAATGAACAAGGAACAAATCCTGTACGTCTAACAGGGCATATGTAGAGGATTTGGCTGAACCATCAACTGGTTTTTTCTAGATGCAACTAGTTCATATTTGCATATGACCAGTTCATGGGAACATTAATCTTTTACTTTTTGTTTATATAATTTCATTTTTTAACTTGTGCGGAGTTTGAAACTTATTGCAAATCTGAAATAACTGTCAGCAAACTGTGTGTGCTTCTTTAGAAGAGAATCACGGATAATTTTGAGTCTCCTGAGCGATCAGAGGCAGCAGATTGTTCATGAGAAGTCAGGTCTCACCCCCCCAATGGAAGTGAAAAAGGAGCTAGGGTTTGTTCATTCTTTACACAATCATCACTGTTACCTTTCACGTGTACTGATTGCAAAGCTATGAAATTGTGTGCCATTATTTCTGTGTTTATATGATACGATATCTGTTTCAAAGCTTTAAAAACACTTTTGACTTCAGACCTGGTCCGACAACCAGGAAAGAACTACTATTTGATTGTGTAAAAACCTGCCCCAGTATTTCATACCAAACCTCCTGAATCAAGTAACCAAGTATTGCATGAAATTATCAGGAGATGTGGTTTATATATTTTGATGAAGGGAGAAAAGCAAACTTTGGGGGGAATAGAAAGGTCTTTTCTGTTTTTCTTACCCCACTGTTTGTACAATGTTATGCCTTACGTGTGATTATCTGTGCTATCTTGTTATCTGTGCCATGAATTAAAAAGGGTTGTTAAGATTTATATAGATTCTACATTTAAACTTTGGCTTTAAAAATGTAAGACCTCTTAAGACAAAAGTAATTTCATACATTTCCATACTAACAAGGTCACAAGGCCTCTGAAAAATAATCGATTAGCTTGACATGAAAAGGAATATAAATGCACCTGTACCCATAGAAGAAACAGAACAAACAATCCGCTTCTGTTATTCCTCTTTGGAATTTCTCTTCTTTCTGTCTCAGGTAGTTGCAGTCGTATTTGATTTCCACCTTTGATTAAAACCACAGTGAAATCCCCCGTCTCATCCCACAGTGACAGCAGAAAGAAATCTGTTGGGTTTTTTGGTTTGTTTCAAAGTCAGTCTATTGCTGTGGTTTATGGTACCTAACTGACAACAGCATTTTTTCTGACCACATTTTGCATATTTCCTTTCTGAATGGAAACTTTCAGATTTGCATGAGATTTATGAAAGAAGAAAAACAGGTCTCAGTCTCTTTTTTCCTTTTATATTTGACTGGGTATTTATTTATTTGCTTAATCTGATCTGCAGTTGGTTCAGGAATGTCTGAATGTTTCTTTTTAATATTTTTACTCTTAACTTTCACATTAAGACAGGGGATGTATTTAATAATTAAACTTTTCCCTTTAATTACTGAGAGTCAAAATCTCTGGATGTTACTAATTAGGTTAAACGAACTGTTCAAGACTACTAAGAAAACTATAGACACACACAAACACACATATCTCAGATATACAGCATATGTCCTATAAATAATGGGCCTATAATAAGATTGTGCTACAGAAATATCCAAGACCTTGTTTAAGAGAGCAACTTCTTACCCAGCAATGATGCTCTGATGTTCTTGAGTCAATGACTTGACTGGATGCTGGCAGATGCAGTGCTGTTTCCAGCCAGTGGCCGGTTGCTGCCTGAAGATGAGGCGCAACAGGCAGCGGGCAACCTTCAGTCGGCTTCTTGCTGATGACTGTCACTGAGCCCCAAACACAGGTCTCCTCAAATCTTCCCAGGCTTTTTTGTTTGTTTGTTTGTTTGGTTGGTTTTTGGTTTTGGCAGAATTACACTTAACCTGAAAGTCACAGCCTAAAACACAACTGCACACTTAGTTCAAGTGGAAGCACCTGCTGCGGGTGTGTTCAAAGTGAAGCCAAGAGGACTAGTGGCTGGGTGAGTGAGTGCAAAGGAATTCCACCTCCATTGACTGCAATTTATATTTATAAGGCAGCCATGTTTACTTATGCAGACAACTCTCTCTCTCTCTCTCTCTCTCTCTCTCTCTCTCCCTCTGTGTGTGTGTGTGTGTCTTTGCTGATTAGCTCAGACCTCCTCAAACCCTGCGAGCCAACCTTAGTGTTTAGGTGAGAGAGAACTGAAAGTGATCAGATTAAATAAATAATTAAAAATTACAGTTTAAAGTGAGTGATTATGTAGCCAAATACAACACTTTAGTTAAGTATACTTTTTTTTTTTATCATGTTTCCATTTGTTGCTGGTTTTTGTTCTTTGTACTCCTGCTTTCTACTTCCCTACTGTTTGAAGACTGTATTTACAAACTTACCATTTTTATGTCATGTTATGTTAAAAATAGGAAACACATTATTATAGATGTCTGAGCTGTGAGTAGTAAATTTATCCCACAAACTCACAGAGTTTAAATGATAAATGTAGCTTTAAAACATGTCCATTTGTAGAGAAGTCTATAAATATAATTAGTCATTGGCTTCTGTTACCCATGGCTTCAGTGAGCACTTTCCTGAATGCAAGCTCAAAGGCTGACTGAAAACAACATGCTGTTCATTTTGTACATTGTAGTCCTGATTGTCATCACAAGGAAGTTAGAGCTTGAGGTAAGTGATAAGTTGCCAACATAAGTGCACCATGCATGCCAGATTCACGCCTCACTTGTGACATCTAGTTTTAAACAGCAATGATAATGAGAGGAAAAATACTGGGCTCAAGGTTTCAAAACCAGACTTTGCAGAACATGCTGGTCTTTGATATAAAGTATATTAGCAAACCCCTGTCCCTAGTATGGATGATAATAAACAGCTGCTTCTTCTCAAAAATCTAATAATGCCATACTTAATGACTCATTGTTTTCTGCAGCACTGCTGTTATTGGTTATACTGTAAGAACATTTTTAATGTAATATGTTTTAAGTCACCACGAATTAAGTGAGATTTTAAATGTGTGTCACTTCAATGTAAACCACTAATCTGAGTATTTCCTTCACTGTCTACTCAAGAACATGGAAGGAGATGCTGTTTAAACAAAAACATTAATTACTAAACACTTAAGATAATAATGTTTGTATATTAACCATTACAATAACAAGTCACAGTTTGATGTTAACATGTTAGCGTTCTCATGTGCTCACATACAAAGCTGGTGTGATATTTCATTTTGCTTCTAAAATCATTTCCGTGTAAGAAACCCAAAAGAAACATTAGACCCTTTTCTGTGTTAAGAATATTTGCACAGACATCCACTGAAGAAATACGATGCTTCAGCAGAATGAAATTTAATATTACCTACAGTTAGTGTTTGCTTGTGTTTCTCCACTGAGCTGCAGAAAGAGGGGTATTGAATAGTAAAATAATTCTGGCTTACCATTTCTCTAACTCAGACTGCTCTCCACTACATGTCTGGTTTTTCCACTTGAACAACTATTTGCAAAAAAATTACTGACGCTTTCCTCCCAAAACCTACTTTCTTTGAGACGGGGTCTTCTTGTGGCTTGTTTAAAAGGATTGAATAATGAAAGTGGTTTTAGTTGTCATATGGGAGGGTTAAGCCTAAAACATACAAACCTCTCTAAATAACCTCTCAAAAGCAGTTTTCCTTTGTATTGTTATTACTGTCCCTATAAACAACAATTTAAAGATTCTGCACATTAACACCATTGTTTTCATCAATTTGTCCTCATTAGATATCTTCTTCAAACTGCGTGGACATGACATCACTCTTACTCACCCGAGTTTATTTGCAAGTCATTCTTCTTCTTTAATGCCATGTTATAATTTATAATCCAGTTAAACTTTGTTTTTCTTAACAATTTACTTATTATTCCTTTGTGATAATCTGCTTAGTTTCAACAGTGGTTTCTCAGCTAAGATATCATGAAACCCAAATAATTCATAACACCTGTGTGGGTGTGCCGGGCTTTCACAATGTAACCGACAGAGCTGGAGGTCATTTTTTTAACTCCTGAATACTGTTTTTCATTATCATCATGTTTTTCCCCCTTATTATTATATTATTCAATGGCAATCACCAAAGTACAGTCACGTGAAAAAGAAGGTACACCTGTTTTAATTCTTACATTAGGTAAAACCTTAGAGGAACAACGACATATGACATACTAAACTGTCTTATTTAACAAAGACTAAGCTAAAATACAAAAGCAGTTAGTAAAAGCCTCAGTAAAGCCTTACTGCTTCCATTAGAATTAAGAGGGTAAGCAGCAGCCAGTTGCTGATAATCACGTTCACATGATTAACTGACGATCAGCAAGTGCGAGCACCTCCATAAAAGCAGAAATTTTGTCAGTTTGCTGGTCTGGGACATTCAGATGTCTGTTAACACAATGCTGAGGGGGAAAGGTTTTAGCAGTGAGCTTAAACAAACATCTGTTACTTCCCATCAATCCAAGAAGGGTTATAAGGTAATTTCCAAACAATTTGACCTTCGTCATTCTGCACTGAGAGAGATTGTTCGCAAGTGGAAAAGATTCAAATCACATGACTCTCTTCCCAGGTTTGGACGTAAAAGCAAATTTACCCCAAGATCAGATAATGCAACAATCAGAGAAACGGCAAAAAGCCCAGGAGCTATATCTCAGAATCTGCAGGACTCACTTAGCTAAATGTTGAAGACAGTACAATCAGAAAAAGACTGAACAAGTATGACTTGTTTGGAGAGGCTGTCAGAAGAAAGCTTTTTCTCTCTACAAAGAACATGACAGCACAGCTTTGGTTTGATAGTTGCATCAGAATAAACTACAAGGCTTCTGGAACTATGTCCTTTGGGTAGAAATAACCAAAATGCAGAAGAAAATGCACCACAAACAGCTCATACCAAGTAGGGATGGCAATTGATAAGAATTTAGCAATTTCAATTCAATTATCAATATCACTTATCGATTCTCACTGGGTTCTCATTGGCTCCAGCCATCGCCATCGCTAAGGAGCATATCAGACATTCATGCAAATTAACTGCATCTACAAACTAATGCATTACACAGAACAGTTTTCTTAAAAGTAATGGAGTACTTAATTACTCCCAGGAGAAAGTAACTACTCTTTACATTAACTGACAATGTATTGTCTCATTATTACCATTAAACAATATAAACATATAAGCTACAATCCCACTGGTCAACACAAATTCCTATCCTAATGAGGTACACATACGATCTTTCTCTTAGTATTTAGGTATGAAGCCGACAGCACAAAGCAAAGATGGAAACCAGCACAAAGAGACTTCTAGGCGATCGCCACAGTGATTCTGCTTTAGAAACATGAACAGGTAGAAAACGCGGCTGCAGCCTGACTGCTTATCAGTTTGCTACCTGTTGAGGTTGAGGGGCTGGCTGCTGGGCAGGGGTCGGCATTCACTCAGGTTTGGCATTACTTTGGCTTCTTGGATAGCTTAACATTAGCATGCTGTCTGTGCAGGTGCTTGCAAAAAGCTAAAGTTATGTTAGCAACATAAAGTGATTGTTTCTGTCCTGGATGCAGTTTGCACTTAACCACCCCACTCTCTCCTTTTGTGCAATAAAAATAAAAGTAATAAAAGTGTCCACATCCACTCTGCAGACTGCCACGGGAACTGAAATCAGCTGTGGATAAGTGCAAGTGGAACCGATAAGCGGGGTCAGTGACAGACTAACAATTCCAAGTAATTGGACTACTGCTGGTCCAGAGTAGTGAAGGCCTTAAAATTCACTAAGTAGCCACATATAGTGCACTGCTGGATGGAGCAGTCATATTTTTGTATTTTATGACAGTCCCAGATGTAAATCATGATCCAGGGAACTCCATAAACACTATATTTGAGTTCAAACCGAGATCTTTTTTTCATGAACACAAATCAGTGCATTCAATTATCCATTTCACTATTTAAAGTGGCACTCAATTGCATTTATTACATACTGCTGAATAGCAATATCAACAACTTCTCTGAACAAATAAATAACCTGGTGAAGTTAGTCCACTGTTTGTTTCCTACTGCACAGACAAGATGAACAAATAAAAAATAAATAAAATGTTTTCATATGGATGACTGCATGGACTTTGTTTTTATAGTTCATGCATAGAAAAAAACACAAGGTGAAACAATCCCCCAAATAATTCATATTTCCCTATTACTTGACAGCTATGTGCTAAATGTTAACATTGCACAGGTTTTATTCAGCTTTTACATAATACTTTGCACTAATATGAGTATTTTATGATTTCTTATGCAAATCCTGGCTTGAAAATAATATTAGCACACTTGTTGTACCTTGACCCGAAAAGGCTCCCAAAATATTGTCAGAGAAATATGAAATATATTTTTGATTAGACATATCACACAGAAAAGGTTTTGCAGCAACATAGACAACAAAGTGATATTATGAACATCAATAACAATTGCAGAAAACAAACATATATTCCCAAACTGTACTTACCTGACGGACCAAATCTCTGCTTTTAAACATGCACTTAATTTATTTAGAATCTGTGAATCTAAACCAAAATTCTGAAAACTCTTTGTGTAATTGTGTTTGCTTTAACTGCAAAGTGACTGTAATTAAAAACAAAACCTTTTTCTGCTGGAGGAGTGCTTTGTGTAATTTTAGCCTGTTTGAACAATGTGGATCTGTCAAAACCATAGAAACAGGTGTTTGTGAAAGGGCATTCAAAGAAAAGCTTGTTATTAGCAGAACAGTGGTAACCCACAACAATAAAAGTATTACTTTATATCTAATCTTTCCCAACTAATCTTGCTTTTAATTTATCGTCGCTAAATGGCCCGTCCTCTGATAGCACCCAGCAAATTCTAAAGATTCCTGTTCTTTTTCAATCCCCGAACACATTTTCTATTCTTTGATTTCGAATGCAAGAGCTCTGAGTTTGATATGGTGAGCCAAACAGTTTGAATGGATTGATTGTGAGATATGGAGAGGGTGTGCACAAACTGCGTCAAGGCTTCTCAGCAACCAAGTGTTTGTAGACACACCAAATCAAACTGTGAGAGATGACAGCCACCATTCATAAGACAGCTCACTTTGAAACTAAATAAGAACGTGCGCATTTGTGCATGGGCATAAATGTGCAAATGTGCATTTAATTACCTAGTATACGAGTGCAAACCTCTGTATGCACACGATAATACAAAGCTGTATTTTACTCATTAAGAACTGGCTTATAGTTGAAGCTAAATTTGCAACATTATTCTAAAAGATAACATTTTTTAAAATTCTTTCATTAAATGGAAATGATTGGAGATTTGCAGGAAGAAAAATATCTGTTTGCTTTTGGCTTTGCCCACATCCATTCCATGAGCAAAATTTGCATGGCAGTTTCTTTAACTAGCGTTTGCTTTTTTCCTTGGCTCTAGAACAATATTCTCATGGTTGAAAGACAATGAGCTAAAAGAAACTAACAGACTAAATGTCAAACACAAAGCCACAATCGGTCCATGATGATCTTGATATGACTAATGATTGTGCAGGTGTCCTTACTGTAAACAGGTGCCAATGACCCACCTAAGTTGTCTTAGCAGTGTCAATAAACCCCTGTAGTTGGCCTCAGTGTAATCTTTGTTGCATGAATATGTTTCAGACTGTCATGAATACGAAGTCAGTTGTCTTTCAACTGTTTGGGAGCTTAGTAAGCTGAAAAACTAATTTCACATTGGAAAAATGAAGCATCCTCAAGCCTCATTATTAGTGTATGGCCTTATTTAGTGACTCCTTCTTAAAAATAGAGAGATTTATTCACTGAGCTATGCAGTAGATCTCTAGACACTTCCTAGAGATCTACTGTAAAACCCTGGCAGCCTGCCAAGGTGCTGTGCAGCCTGTAAATTACTTGGACCTGCAGGGACATGCCTGATGCTGACTTTGTGCAAAACCCAACTGATTTAAGGTGATTTGGTGTGGAACGTTATGTAATCATTTCATTATAGAAGTGTAAGAGCTATTAGTGAGAAAGAACACAATGGACATGCTTTGGTGGAAGTGTATCAAGGCCTTTAAATTCTTCAGGCAGGCCTAAAGTTTTTGCAACATACATTAGCTGCAGTGAGAAGATTTGAGCTTGGTATACTTGTGAATGAATTAATGGAGTCCATTAATTCATTCACATTGTGTGTACTTGTCTTTTACTTGTGCATCTTGGAAAAATTGGTATGTGTTTTTGAATCAAGGAACTTTATTTACACTGCCTTAAAAAAATTAATCGAACACTTTTTAGTATTTTCAGTGTATAGTATCAAAGCAGTGAAACCTCTGGGATATGTGGCCAGTTAAGTAGCAGAGGGGGTTGACAGTGAAATTAACAACAGGTTCATTTGAGGGGCAGCAATGAGACAACCATAAAAACAGGACTGGTTTTACAAGTGGAGGCCGCTGGCATTTTTTCCCTCCTCACCTTTTCTGACTGTTTTTTTTTTCACTGGTTTTGTATTTGGCTAGTGTTGTTGTCACTATTGGCAACATCAGGCGATACTTGGACCCTACAGAGGTTGCACATTTAGTCCAACTCCTCCAGCCTGGCATATCAATGTGTGCCATTGCCAGAATATTGGAGGAGATTCCTCCTCCATGCACTGTGGCCTGAGGACCCGACTCCCTACAATGGCCCTGTGCACACTGTCCAGCACCATGGAACCCAATTGGCATTGCCATAGAATACCAGAATTGGCAGGTTCACCAATGGTACCATGTGCTTTTCATAGTTCAGAGATGCCAGTAACATTGTTCAGCAGATTTGGGGGTGGATCAATGATAGTCTGATGAGACATTATCATGAACAGAGACATAGACCTCTATGTGCTAGGCAACAAAACCCTGACTGCCATTAGGTATCACAATGAAACCCTTAGACCCATTGTCTGGCCCTACAGTGGTGCAGTGGTTCTTTCTAGTGTGCAACAATACCCGGCCTCTTGTGGCGAGACTTTGGGGACTGTTTCTGGAGAATGAAAGAATTAATACCACATTCCAGACGTGTTGTATTGATTGGATTTAGGGCACCACGCTTTCCTGACCTAAATCCAATACAACATCTCTGGGACAATTCGGTCTGTCTGATGCTGTAAGGTTAGACTGTCCAGAAGCTCAGTCCAGAAGTGGGAGGCAATCCCCCAGGACACCTTCCATTGTCTCATAAGGACATTTATCAGGAATGCATACAAGCAGGCATGAAAGACACTGAAATTGCTGCAATAAAATGTCAGCAAAGCATTTACCATCTTGTCTGGTTTTCACTTTCGTTTTCAGGGTGTCTTTGAGTTCAGCCCTCTGTTGGTTGATGAAACAATGTGGTGTCTTTTCAATCCTAACAGATTATCCAGTCCTGATCATTATAGGCTAATACGTCCTTGGAACCTTCATAGCCAACACCGTAAAAGAGCAATTCTTAATTATACATTTCATTTTCAACCTTCATAATGACCCTTTGCTCATCAAAACACCAATGTGACAGTATATAAAATGTTCAGGTGTAGGCTTCATAATGGTATGGTGTTGGGGTTGTTAGTTTAAAAAGTTGTGTATTAGCCATTACTTTTTTTCTTAAAAGTAACACAGTACATTACTTACATGACAGTACATTACATTACTATCAAAGTGATTTGATAGTAATGGATAGTAAAGTGATTTGTTACACTACTTGATACATTACTTTCTCATTACTCCGTAGAATAAACTGAAATGCAAATCCATATCATAATGAGGGCATACATGCAATCTTTCTATGGTGTTAAAACACAAGACAAAGTTGATAACCAGCCTAAAAGGACTTCACAATTATTCTTCTGCACAAACATGTATTAGTAAAAATGCAAACCTAACTGCTCATCACTTACTTGGTTACCTGTTGAACATTATGCTCTGGCTGCTGGGCTGGGGTCAGCATGAACTCAGCTTTCTAGCTTTGGGTTAGCATGCTGTCTGTGCTGACCTGACTCTGCAGATGCTTGCAAAATCTTAACCGCTTCAAATGAAAATCATAATTGTGGATTTTAGAGGCAACAATTAATCTATTTTTTAAGTTGAATAACAGTCAGGTGTTAGTGGTAATACAACAAAGTGGAATCTATTGAGAACAGCAGCAACTCAGTCAGGAAATGTCCACAAAAAATCACAGAGCTGATGCTCAGGTATCAATTTCCTACCAAGTCAATTGCTACAGACCTCCAAACTTCGTGTGGCCTTCAGATTAGCTTAAGAACAACGTGCAGAGCTCTACACAGAATGGGGTTCCTAATTTAATGTGTTTACTAGAAAGAGACAGCATATTTCTCCTAGTTTGGCTTCTCTTGATTGGCTCAATGTTAAATCCAGAATCTAATTTAAAATCCTGCTTCTCACATACAAGGTCTTGAATAATCAGGCCCCATCTTACCTTAATGACCTTATAGTACCACATCACCTCATTAGAGCTCTTACACTGCAGGCTTACTTGTGGTTCCTAGCATATTTAAAGTCGAATAGCATAGCATAGCATCTTTATTTATAATGCAGTTTACATCCAACAATGTTGGCCAAAGTGCTACAAATATAAAACAAAAGAGAAAACAGTTAAATTACATATAGAATACCTAAAAATAAAAAATAAAAAATATGATTAATAACAAACAGATTAAGAGACACCAACAAGTCCTGCTGTGCTGAAAGCCAAGGTAAATAAATATGTTTTAAGACGTGATAAGGAAGGTGCCTGTCTAACATGTAAAGGCAACTCATTCCACAATTTTGGTGCTGCCACCACAAACACCTGATCCCCTCTGAGCTTACGAGTAGTCCTGGGCACACTCAGGAGGAGCTGGTCTGCCGACCTGAGGGACCGGGAAGGTATGTATGGATGAAGAAGCTCAGAGAGGTACAGAGAGGCAGCATTGGACAAACATTTAAAAACAAATAAAAGCAGCTTAAAATGGATCCTAAAATGCACGGGCAGCCAATGAAATGAATATAAAACTGGGGTGATATGCTCGCATCTACGAGTGCCAGTTAAAAGACGTGCAGCAGCATTCTGAACTAGCTGCAGTTGAAAAGCAGAAGATCGACTCACCCCATAATAAAGAGAATTACAGTAATCCAGCTGAACAGTTACAAAGTCATGGATTACTGTTTCAAATTGCTGTCGCGCAAGAAAGTGCTTAATTTTGGCCAGCTGCCTCAGATGAAAGAAACTAGACCTTACAACCGACCAGATCTGGCTTTCAAGCTTAAGTTCAAGATCCATTTTAAAACCCAGATTTACAATCTCTGGTTTACAAAATGATTTCAGGGATTGCAAATCAACACACGGAACACCAGTGGAGGCAGGTCTAAACACCATTACTTCAGCTTTAGAATCATTAAAACAAAGAAAGTTTAGCGCCAACCACAGCTTGACGTCCTCCAGACATGTTTGCAGGCGATTTACAGACAACCCATCTTTCTTTTTAAGAGGAACATAAATCTGGCAGTTATCTGCATAACAGTGAAAAGAGAGTCCATGTCTCCTAAAAATTGAGCCCAAGGGAAGTAAATAAAGCAAAAATGGGATAGGGCCCAGAATGGAACCCTGTTGTACTCCATGACACAATGGAGCATGGGAGGACTCACAGTTTCCTAAGCAAACTGAAAAGGTTTGATCTGTTAAGTAAGACCTGAACCATTTCAGAGCCACACCTGTTATACCGACACACTGCTCCAAATGTGAGATTAAAATTTCCTGGTCTACGGTGTCAAATGCAGCAGTTAAATCGAGTAAGATAAGAATGACACTTTCACCAGAATCACATGATAAAAATATATAATTAAAAATTCTTAAAAGTGCTGATTCAGTGCTATGCATTGCTTTAAAACCAGATTGGAAAATCTCCTGAACATTTTGTGAATTCAAGTACGGGATCAATTGGTTATGTACTACTTTTTCCAAGACTTTAGATAAAAAGGGCAGCTTCGATATTGGTCTGAAGTTTACAGCAGCGTTTGTATCTAGCCCAGGTTTCTTAAGAAGTGGTTGCACAATTGCATCTTTGAAATTCTTTGGAACCACACCTGAGGTAAGGCTGCTATTTAAAATGGTTGAACTATGGTAGAAAAAACTTATTTCAGAAAACGGGGAAGGATAGCATCATAAGGTGAGCCTACAGGCTTTAAATGAACCACCACCTCCTGTAGCTGAGCAAGGGTAACCGACTCAAACAGTTGAAACACAGCCGAGCAAATTTGAGGATCAGAGGGGTCAGATGTGGGCAAAATAATCTGTGCCCTAACCGAGGCTACCTTGTTTATAAAGAAGTGCAGAAACTTTTCACACATTTCATGTAAAGGCTCAAACCTGAGAACAGGAAAAAGAGCTTAAAACAGTCTCAACTGACTTAAACAATATATGTGGTTTCTGATAATTTACCAAAATAATTTTAGCAAACTACTTCCACTTTGCTTCTTTTACTGTGAACTGATATAAGGCCCAGTGCTCTCTTAAATTTTGTAAAGAGACCTGTAAGTTATCTTTTTTGCATCTCCACTCAGCCCTACGACATTCACGCCTCGCAGCACGGCTTTCATTGTTCAACCAGGGTTCAAACTTAGTCTTAGAATGCCTGATTTTTAGAGGGGCAACAATATTCAAGGCAGTCTGACAAGTGGTATGAAACCAAGAAGTGAGTTCCTTTATGCTTTGGAGTGTCTCAGGAATGGAGAATTGATTATAGTAGGTGGAGAACCGTGCTGCAGTGAAAGAATTTAACAAACGAGATGGCTGAGCAGGGACATGCCCCCTGAATTCATTTCTAGATAAAGAGATGTCAAACAGAACCAGCATATGATCAGAGAAAACAGGATTAGAGACTTTCAGATTAAAAACAGGCAATGCGTGCGCTAAAACCAGATCGAGAGTGTGGCCACACTGTTGTGTGGGTGCAGACACACATCGAACTAAATTAAAAGAATCAGTAAGATTCAAAAAGTCTTTAACCATGGGCTTTTCTGGACAGCATAAGTGAATATTAAAATCCCCGACAATAAGAAAGGAGTCATAGTTTATCGTGACTTCAGTCAGAAATGCAGCAAATTCCTTTATAAAATACTTACTGTATTTTGGGGCCCTGTTTATTATTGTGCACAGAATGGGAGGTAAAGCCTTCAGTTTTCAGGGCCTACTTCTGTGTAACCAGATTCCACTTGGATTTGGGAGACAGAAACAGGAACCGTCTTTAAGACTTTCCTCCCATGATGCATTGAGCGTTTCTTCTTTATTCACCTTTTTCATTCATGATGTGTTTATACACCTCTTTGCATTTAATTCTGAGTTACTGATAATCTCTGGCTCTCTTCCAATGGTTGCAGCAAATGGCCACCCCTCCCTCAGCCTGGTTGTGTTGGAGCTTTCCTGTTAAGAGGGAGGTTTTCCTTCCCACTGTCACCAAAGCACTTGCTCACAAAGGTTCATATGATTGTCGGGGTTTTCTCTGTTTTCTTTTTATTATTGCAGGGTCCTTAACTTACAATATAATGTGCAAAAGGAGAACAGTACTCGTCTGACTGCATTGTGCCAAGTGTAAATTTTGGTGGAGGGTGTACTTACAGAATTTGGTTGTTTTTCATAACTTGAACCCACCCCCTTAGTACTAGTGAAAGGAACTTTTAATGCTTCACCAATACCAAGACATTTTGGACAATTTCATGCTCCATATTTTGTGGGAAAAAGTTGGGGATGGCCCCTTTGTTTTCCACCATGACTGTGGACCAGTGCACAAAGCAAGTGCACAAATGAAATTCTGGAAGAATGGTCAAAATTTCTCATAAACACACTCCTGAACCTTGTGGAAAGCCTTCCTTGAAGAGCTGCAGCTGTTATAGCAGCAAAGGGTGGACCGACATCATATTAAACCCTATGGATTAAGAATTTGATGTCACTCAAGTTCTTACGCATGTGAAGGTAGACATGTGAATACTTTTCGCAATACAGTGTATATGCAGGAGTTGCAGAGAGTTTTTGTGACCTCCTGGTGAATTAAGTGGGAGAAATTTCTTTTAGCTGATTAATGCTTCACTCTCTTTTCCAGGTAGTTGCTAAATCTGTCTGTGAAGTACACAGTGCATGTGGATTTTTTTTCACTGAAAATAGCACCCTGCTAGAGCCAAAGTCATTAAATCAGTGTAGAATGAAGAAAAATAACAAATTAGCAGCCTAGCAGTTCATCATTTCAAGCAACAGTAATCATGTCATGGAGTAATCATGGTTTCATAATATCAATAAGATTCATGAGAATAAAGATAAGTAGTTTCAGTATATCAGCCCTTCTCTTTTCCCTCACCCCGATTAATTGGGGTGAGCTTGGTTGATTTTTGCACCTGAGCCTGGTTCTGCCAGAGGTTTTTCTTCCCAAAGCGCTTGCTTATAGAGACCGTGTGATTGTTGAAGTTCCTTTCTAACACTGCAGGGCCTTTATCTTACAATATTAGGTGCCTTGAGGTGACTGTAGCTGCCAGCTGATGCAATACAAAGAAAATTTTACTGAACTGAAATGAATCATGTCCAGGTCAGAACCATACAATGAGCTATTTTATCTAAAAGAATTAGACCCTGAAAACTGTTTCTCTTTTTCTGTTTAAGTTCTTTACATATTCTGTAAATGTAAAGTTGTTATTTTTCAGTGTTTTAATTATTATCATTTAAATTAAATTTGCTGGAACAGGGTGGAGTGCTGAAGCTTAAATTCAAACGTTTTCTCAGGTCGATTTCTCAGTCACCTTTTTGATTGATTGCATGTTGTGTTATCAGACGTAAAGTTCCACTGAAAACTAACAGTACTCAGGTCATACAGCATGCAAATGCAAATTGACAGGTTTTGCCGTCTTTGTTGTGAAAATGGGCCAAGTCACTGTTTAAATAATTACATTCTGATGAATTCCATCTCTCCAAGCTTGTCTGTGTAATTTTTATTTTCGTTTCCTAAATAAACTACTAACTGAAAACAATTTTGTTTCCGTCAGCGTTAGAACTGTAATTATTATCACTGATGGAGACGAGAGCAGGATTACTTCCTGCTTCAGGGACAGAAATTTGCATTAGTATACATATATCCGTGTTTGAAGGCGACTTGTGCTAAGGGAATGTTTACTTAAAAGGACTTATTTTGACTTGTTTTTGTGTTGTTTTGTTTTTTAAGCAGAAACTGGGAAAAAGGGGGCATTCAGGAAGTTATAACCGTTTGCGGATCAAGACATGTAACATAAAGTTTATGTATGTAAGATGCCCAGGTGCTGTCTTCTTGTTAAACACACTCGCTGCTCTCTGGCTCTCTTCTGTCTCAGACTTGGAATTTATTAGCTGTTCCTCATATGAGATTGAAGAGCCTTTCAGCCTGTGGCAGCAAGGCTTTGAAATACTCTACCACTCCAGTTCTGTTTATAATGATTAATCCGAGTTTTCATTTATTTCGTTTTACAGGCTTTGTGACAAGACGTCTGTGAAAAGCGCTTGTAATTAAACGTTACTTAAACGATATTTACTTCCTTGGTGCTGAAATACTGTGTTTGGTTTTCACCAAACGCGATGCTGTGCATTATGGCCTAAACATCTCCACTTTGGACTCATCTATCCAAACGACACTGTTCCAGAAATCTTGTGGTTAGTTCACGTGGAAACCAAAGATGTGTTGTCCTGCTCTTTTTAGAGAGAAAAGGTCAAGTCTTCCAAACAAGCCGTACTGGTTCAATGTTTTTCTAATTGCATTGTCATGAACTTTAACATTTAACATGCTTAATGAGGCCTTGGTATTGGTAGGT
The DNA here is from genome assembly GCF_001858045.2 of Oreochromis niloticus. Taxonomy (NCBI): domain Eukaryota; kingdom Metazoa; phylum Chordata; class Actinopteri; order Cichliformes; family Cichlidae; genus Oreochromis; species Oreochromis niloticus. The sequence continues at coordinate 9,872,066 of NC_031970.2, forward strand.
CTTGTTTTTTTGTTTTTTTTAATATATTGCATTTTCTCTGAGCAGTGCAGTGTCTGACTTTTATGAGAATTTTCTGGAACATCCACCCCTAAGGATTATCATCTAAATTGAACATTTTTCACAATTGAATAAATCTTTGTTATTCTGAAATGGTGGATCAAATTGTTTAGGAATGGTCTTACGTTTGTAAGACTGTAAGACCATTAGTAAGTCCTGATTACTGGGCAGCAACAACTGTGTTAACACACACCTGAATGCCAGCAAACCAGCAAATTTCTCCTGTTATAGAAGTGGTCTGGTGGATGTTCACTTAATCAAGTGTATTTTATTTATTCATGTAGCACCTGGGTTTTACTTGCCCTCTTCAGTCCTATGGAATCAGCACTGGTTTGTCTAGGTTTACTAACCACTGCTTCATTTTAGCTTAATTTTTGTTAAATAAATAAAGACAAGATCTAATATGTTATGCGTTGTTGTTCATCTGAGGTTGTATTTTCCTTATTCTGTCCTGACACCTTGTTAAAATAACTGAGGTTACTCACTGTGCCCGTTTGTACACTGTGCAAAAAATAAAGGGAACACAAAAACAAGACATCCCAGATGTGAATTAATGAAATATTCTTATTAAATACTCTGCTCTTTACATAGTTGAATGTGCTGACAGCAAAATCACACAAAAATTATCAATTGAAATCAAATTTAGCAACCCATGGAGGTCTGGATTTGGAGTCACACTCAAAATTAAAGTGGAAAAAACACACTACATGTGGATCCAAATTTGATGTAATGTCCTTAAAACAAGTCAAAATGAGTCTCAGTAGTGTGTGTGGCCTCCACATGCCTCCCTACAATGCGTGGGCATGCTCTTGATGAGATTGCAGATGGTCTCCTGAGGGATCTCCTCACAGACCTGGACTAAAGCATCCGCCAACTCCTGGACAGTATGTGGTGCAACGTGGCGTTGGTGGATGGAGCGAGATGTCTCAGATGTGCTTAATTGGACTCAGGAATGGGGTCAGGTCAGTCCATAGCATCAATGCCTTTGTCTTGCAGGAACTGCTGACACACTCCAGCCACATGAGAGCTAGCATTGTCCTAGATTAGGAGGAACCCATCTCGGTACCTAATGGCAGTCAGTCTACCTCTGGCGAGCACATGGAGGGCTGTGCGGCCCCCCCAGAGAAATGCCACTCCACACCATTACTGACCCACTGCCAAACCGGTCATGCTGGAGGATGTTGCAGGCAGCAGAACATTCTCCGCAGCATCTCCAGACTCTGTCACATGTGCTCAGTGTGAACCTGTTTTCATGTGTGAAGAGCACTGGGCGCCAGTGGCAAAGTTGCCAATCTTGGTGTTCTCTGGCAAATGCCAAACATCCTGCAGGGTGTTGGGCTGTAAGCACAACCCCCATCTGTGGACATCGGGCCCTCATGCCACCCTCATGGAGTCTGTTTCTGACCATTTGAGCAGACACATACACATTTGTGGCCTGCTGGAGGTCTTTTTGCAGGGCCCTGGCAGTGCTCTTCCTGTTCCTCCTTGCACAAAGGTAGCAGTCCTGCTGCTGGGCTGTTGCCCTCCTACGGCCTCCTTCACGTCTCCTGGTGTACCAGCCTGTCTCCTGGTAGTGCCTCCATGCTCTGGACACTACGCTGACAGACACAGCAAACGTTCTTGCCATAGCTCGCATTGATGTGCCATCCTGGATAAGCTGCACTACCTGAGCCACTTGTGTGGGTTGTAGTCTGTCTCATGCTGCCACTAGAGTGAAATCACCACCAGTATTCAAAAGTGACCGAAACATCAGCCAGAAAGCACAGGTACTGAGAAGTGGTCTGTGGTCACCACCTGCAGAACCACTCCTTGACTGGGGATGTCTCGCTAATTGCCTATAATTTCCACCTGTTGTCTATTCCATTTGCACAACAGCATGTGACACTGATTGTTAATCAGTGTTGCTTCCTAAGTGGACAGTTTGATTTCACAGAAGTGTGATTGACTTGGAGTTACTTTGTGTTATTTAAGTTTTCCCTTTATTTTTTGAGCAGTGTATTTTGGCAGAGCACGTGCAATCAAGTTTATCAGAGCAGAAAACAGGAGCAGCATTAGAAGTGACCCACATCAGAAAAGTTAGCACTGGAAAAATAAAACAATTATTTTAAAGAGATTGAAGTTAAGATGAAGGGAACTCATTTTCATATGTTCTCTTTCTCAGAATGTGTTTTGTTATAATCCATTGTTCTTATAAAAATGCTGATTTCAGAACAGTGTCTGAGACACAACGCCTGGTTTCTCATGTATTTAAAAATTACATGTTTAAATCTGCCCGACAGCCGCAGGATAATAAGAGGCTACGTGACATTTTTTGAGTGAGCAAATTTTCTTGTAAGGCAGTACTGTTTAACTTCAGGAAATGCTTTTCCGCTATTTACTTTTCGTAGTTCTCGATGCTCAAGACTTACCATCATTTAAAGTTGTCTGTCATTTATAACACCTTCAGTGCTCCCCACCCACACAAATAAAATCCGTAATCTAATCACATTGATAGCTCCAAAGGCAGCAAATTCCCCATTAACCAGATGGTGTTTGAAAACATATGGCAGCTTCCTGTCCTTAACGCCGACTCTCTCTCTTTTTTATTGTACTAAAAATGCAAGAGTTGTACTTTAAACCTTTATTTTATATTCAATGGCTGACTTTGAGGGCTCTCGTCACATGTCACTGACGAGAGATCCCCAGGAAAAACTGCAGCAACCTATTCTTCTTTAAACATTTTATATAAATTTAAGTTGTAAACATACCGTCCTAAACAAATGTCATAAACAATATGACGAATTAAAGCATATTATCCATAACCACAGACATTTTTTAACATTAACTAAAAACCAAGTCATTAAAATGTATTCCATTTTAATTATTTTAATATTAAACTTTAGTTTTCAAGACAAAAACATTATCTGTCACATCTGACTTTCATTCTTTCACTGAAACAGTTGAAGCCTCACATTAAAGACCTCGTTGACCTAATAGAAATGACAGGCAGTTATCCAAAACAAAAAACAGTGACTCAAGCGCAATGAGAGATGATAGACATGATGGGATGTTTGCTGAATTCACGCTGCAAAAGTCAATATTTGTCCTCAGTCACCCTGGCACACAAGACACATTCAAACAATTGCCTCAGTGCTGGCTTGCCTGAATGCACATGGACATCTCGCCTTCCCACACATAAACACACACACCTTTATATACTGCCAAAATAATAGATACATACATAGACATAGCACACCTTATCACCATACCTTATCACCATAAGACTAGCGGCTGTCATATGAGGCTTTCGTGCAAAAAGATTTCACTATGCACTCCAGAAAAAAAAGGAAAAATAACCTTACTGCTTCCATAGGAATTAAGATTAAGATCAGTAGTCATGTGCTGCTAGCTGATCAACAGCAAGCGTGAGCAAGACCTGCAAGACTTCTATGAAAACAGCAATGTTGGCCATTCGCATGTCTTAAGCATTCACATATCAGAATCAGAAGACTTTATTTATCCCCAAGGGGCAATTAACAATATGTATATATATATATGTTAACGGAAATTTGTCCCAAGATCAGACCGTGCACATTTAGAGAAAATGCAAAAAGATCCAAGAGCTGCATGCAGACTCCAGCTCATGACAGTGCAACGAGAAAAAAAAAAACCTGAACAATTATGGCTTGTTTGGAAGTGTTGCCTTCTCTCTAAAAATAACATGGCAGCACAGGTTAAAATTAAAAATTAAAAAAACAATGAAAAAATAGAACACCATAATAACTCCAATACATGCCAATCACCATGCCAATACATGCACACACACTAATTTTAAGATAGGTGTGGCCCCAAAACACACTGGCATCAAAGCCTGATGGCTCTGCCACTTTGACAGATGTGCTGACATTGGCAGCTGTAGGTGCTGCGCCTCCCTGGTGCTAATTAGAATCAATGATCTGCACCTGTTTACCATGTGCGTGCTAATGGTGCCTTTTGTAGAATTTTTAATGAAACACAATGTCGTTTCTGTGTGACACACACCATCCAAGAAGTTTGTGTTTTGTGGTTGAAATTTTATTACTATTTAATAATTTGCTTGGCATTAAAAGTTGCACTTTTTGTGTTAATGGATGCAGCTTGCTAACAAACCTTAGAACTCCACACGTTCATCCAAGTACAGTAAGCTGCGGCTAAAACTAATTTTGACGATTTGAAGTGGGACTTTGCGTGACGTTACTGTGGCTACACAGTGCATCTTTTGTGCTGTCGATGGATGTGAAACTGTAGCTCAGCGATTACATGATACTGTTTGAGTTGGGTGTAGCTTAAGGTTAAAGCGGCAGCTGGAGTATAGAGTGATTTTATGCAAAGATGACATTTACTTTGACCCCATGAACAAAACAAAAACTGAAGTCATTGTTTCAGTGTTAATTTAATCATACAAATGCTTAATTATAGTTACAGGAGGAAAAAAAAAACAACTTAATTTTGACAATTTCTCTTCAGATAAATGTGCTATCTTAGGACTATGTAAACTTTCATCTCATCCACTCACTCTGCCACCCATCTCAAGTCCAAACATAGTCACAAACTAAAACTAAAGAATGGATCCAGCACTATTTTCTCTCTCACACACACACACACACACACACACACACACACACACACACACACACAAGCAAGCCAACAAGAAGGAAGCGCACGCACGCACGCACACACGAAAAGAAGGAAAAGACAGACGTGAATAATCGAAGCAGTGCAGAACAGTGTATACTGTTTGGGAGGAGGACTGTCAGATGACTCAATACAAACAGAGAAGAGCTGCAACACAGAATGCTGGTGAATTTTAAAGATAAACATACACTATAATAGAAGAAACAATCCCCTTTATAATTAACCATCAAAAGTTGTTTAAAGGACTTTAAAATCAAAATATTAAAAGTTTCTAATAATCCTGTTTGAACACTTCCTTATAAAAACTGTAACACTATAATGGCGTTCTATGGACCACCCATTTTATTTTTAGGCCAAAAAGATACACAGAAAAAACAAAAAAAACAAAAAACAAAACAAAACAATGGACATAATGAAGGTAGCAAAGCTGAAGTAGAAATTCAGGTGTAACAGCAGACAAACTCATTCATGTGATCAGAAGAGAAAAAAACAAACCCAAAAACCATACATTAACCTTCACGTTCAACATCAGACACTGGTGCAGGAATGAAACTAGTGTTTAACACTGAAACCTTTCATTTCAGGATATATAAAAACAAAAACCTGAAGCTGTGAGGAATACACAAATCAATAAAATATTTTGAGGAGGGGGGAAATGCTGGTGTCACAATCCACAATAAGCCAAAGAAAACCTCAACTGACCCTCAGTGCTAACAATGCTGATAACAAACATCTACATTTCTTCAGACAATCTGCTAGGCTCACAGTACAACTCATCACTTTTCCCCCCTCATACAGTATACTCAGCACTCACGACAAGTCTGGTGTAGTTTGGTCTTCTGATTTTTAGCACCACCTGCTGGCTACGAATGGGAATTATTAAATCTGCAGCACAGACAGAAAGACAAAATAAATAACATCTGGGAAACTTTTGATGCGTGAATTTTTGGTGCAGAATCACTCAAAAATACTTCTGAGGTACACACTTATTAAAGCTCTGTCAGTAATGATGTGCATGTGTCAAGTCATCCTTTCCCCAAGTAGTATACACCATTTATGTCAGTTCAATCCAAAGAGAAACCATTAACATTTACACGCACACACGCACCACGCAGGCACATACATACATACATTATGTATATATATATATATACACATATATATATATATACTCAGTACATGTGCTGTAGACATGGACTCAGATACTACAGTCATTCACCAGGCAAAATAGATTTAGATGGCTTTATCAACCTTTCCTCACAACTCACATATTCAAGCTTACTCACATCCATTTGCGCTTCAGCCTCCATTAAAAGCGAAACCCACCCTAAACAAAATAAAACAAACAAAAATAATAATAAAATAAACTCCACCCTTGTCCCATGCAGTTTCAATTATGCACCTGCAGACTATGCAGCGGATGATGCCACCCATTTGTGTCTGGTCTCTCTGGATTTTGTCTTTGGAAGAAACTGGGTTCCTACACAAGAATTACAAATATTTATATGCAGAAGGGCAGGAAGTCTTAGTTTTTAATAGTCTATGTAAACTTGGACAATAAGACTTGTTTCTTTAGATATTTTGTCAGACAACACAAGTCAAATGCATGTGGCATCCTGGATTCACAAAGTCCAACCCTGCTTAGTTTGAAGTTAACTGTAGTAACGAGAGAAAACGGCTTCTGTTACAAGCATCCAAGCCATCTTACAGTCCAAATCTGTATGACAGCAGAACATAAAATCTCCAAATTATCAAGGATGAGTACTAAACTCAAATCAAGGACTGCAAAGAAAAGGAAAAAAAAGTGACTGTATGTGGAGCAATCAGTCTAACAAGCCAAGTCGTAGCAGGGGGGAAAGTGTCATGCTGCAATGCAGTAACTGCTGGAGTCATATTGGAGTTTTGAGAATTTCAAGTTTCCAGCTTGTGAATTTCTTAAAATTTGAATCACAAATGGAAGTGTGTGATTTTTCTAAAAGCTCCCATATTTTTGGAGCTTTAACCAAACAAATACGGACGACTCACTTTAGCCAAAGTCAGATATTGATTGTTGCCAAAGCCAAAATTAAAGTGCCCCTATTGTGCTTTCTCCTTCCCTCCAGTGTGTTACATATCTTCTGTGCATATAAATAGCTTGCAGAGTTAAAAAGGCCAAACTCAATTATTCCAACTCCAAAAAAAGCAGTCCTCATTTACACATTTCATACATGTAATAGTGACACAAACACAGCACAGTACAGGACTAATCAGCCATTTTTCACAAGGCTAAAAATCCTTGCGTTTTAACTGCGACGATCAGCATTATCATAGCTAGAAGACAACAGCTGTGCTGATGAGTCAAAGTAAAAGGCAGAAGCGATACAATGTATTTCTAACAGTTTTAAAAACCTTTTGTTAGCAGTCAACAGCTTTCAGACGGTTTCCTCGCTTTTCATGAGAGACCTCAAAAAGATGCGAGTGTGCCAAAAATGTGAACATTATTTTGAACACTGAAATCATATAAAACAATACAGGCTGTAAATGAGCATAACAGGGGCACTTTGGATATAGTGTTACATTTTAAACATGGCATCGCCATATCCATTACTACTAGTTGTCTGGTGATGTAAAATTGGTTGATGATGGGAAAGATTCCCATCTCTCTCATACATGAATGCAACTTTGAGGCTTACATTTTTGTACGCACTTAAGTGATGATTTTCCAGAGCTGGCAAAGACCTGTGCATGTTTTCTTTCTTTCCTTTCTTATGTGTAGTTTTCTGCTTCTGTGTTTTACCTAAAGGAGTTTGAAACTTCTGCACATTTAGATTTTTTACATTTTTTTTGAGGGGTATGGTGAATAAAAGACAACACCTTTTTTGTTCAATTCTGAGTCTTCTTTCAAACACTGTTTAAAGCCTCAACATGAATGACCACTAGAATTTCCTGTACTACTCTAACATATTTAAAAAAAAAAACAAAAAAAAAATATTTCTAGACCTGGGTAGGAACCCCAAAGAGAGAAAGCATTCAACTGCCCACGGGAATACCAAACTGTTTAGGGTGACTTTCACTTTAACTAGGCACGTTTTTACCACGTAAATAAAAAATAGTCAGGTGTATCTATTCGTAAAGGTTTATAGCACTCTTAAATGAAGCATTCACACATGCGAATCCAGGTTTGATGTCAGGTGGGATGTTTCACTGCAGCTGATGTAATCCATCACTTCACTGTCCTCTGTGTTTCTGTGGAAAGGGCCACGTGTTGTTTTTGGAAGAGGGTTGTCATGAGTCAATATAAAACAACTGTTCCTCCCCCCCTCCAACTCCTCTGTGTTTAAGGACTCCCAGGGTGCCAAGCTCTTCATTCACCATGGGGGAGAGGGGTCTTTGTCATTCTAGCTCTGTCCAAATGGGTAGGGTCCCTGTGGGGGAAGACAAAAAAAAAAAATGAGAGAAAGCCTTTTGGTTTAGTTTCTATTACAACACAAAGGGGAAAGAAAAGCAAAAGCTCCACCATGTCTGTGTTTATCTTCAGTTTCAGGGCGGTAATAAAACGTGACAAAACAAAAGCACCCAGGCAGTCTTCTTTCGAATTAATGCATCGCTTAAAAAGCCACAAAAGATTCACACAGCTAGCTGACTCTAATCATTCCAGTGTAGCCAACCCTGAAAAGGTTGAGAGGTCAAACTGTAAACAAAGCTTTGCCTATGAAAAGTACTGGACCACACCTCTTAACCTTTGAATTCGAATATTTGCATTGCTACAGGTGTATAAGATGATGGACGTAGCCATGCAGTGTGCTTTTACAAGCATTTATAAAATAATGGGTTGTTCTAAAGAGCTCACTGAATTTGTAACTGTAACAGGATGCCATCACTGCAACAAGTCGTTCATGCAAATTTCTTCCCTCCTAAATAGTCCATGATCGGCTTTAAGTGGAAAGTGGAAGCATTGTGGAACCACAGCGCATCAGCCATGTGCATAAAAGTCGCCAGCTCTCTGCTGACCCAGTAACTGCAGACGCCAAAACTTCCACTGGCATAAACATCAGCAAAATAACTGCGTGCATGGAGCTTCGTGGCACAGACGATCAGCTCCTCCAGGTGTAATGTGTAGGTGGTTCAGTCCATACAGTGTTTGAGGAGATAATACCATAGAACAAAATAGTCTCATCTAAAAGATTTAAGTAAGTGTGATTTTTTTCTTCAACAAAGAACATTGAGGGAGTTTAACAAGGCTGTAACATAGAGGTTTACACATCTCACAAATAATTACCTGTTAGCCAAACTGTAGCAATACTTACATGTTGGCAACAATGCATATCATCTCTGATTTTAACAGGATGTTTAGCCAGACTAGAATTGCAATTACGGTAATTAAGAATAAAAGTAAGAACTTAACAAGAAATGAGGAGCTCGCTTTGCTTTTCTCTGATACTTACCACCAACACTGCAAGAAAATACAAAACCTGGCCAAAAGTAAAACTCTATAGCATTCCCAGTTGAAAAAGTGGGGCTTTTCATTCCTTTGGAAGGTTCAGGCCTTCCACTGTAATTAAAAACTATATATATTTAAGTGAGGTTTATTTACTCAAACTTAGAAAAAAAAAAGGGAAAAAGCTAAATAAGATACCCTAAACTTGGTTTTGACCATTTGCAGACCAACCGCTGATTTGAATGTAGTTACCACCAAAACACACACAAAAAACCCCTGCTCTGTCTGTAAAATTAGAACATTTTTTTTAATATTCAAACTTTGTTCTGCATCATCATGGCTCAAGCTGTGCTTAATAACATTATTGTTTTGTGTGTTAATATCACAGCATTTCAGCTGTCATCAAAGTGCTGAATTTTTTCGTCATCTACAGTGTTCGAAATAGAACTTGGACATAGGACATTATTCGTTTTTCTCATGACTAATGACTGCACTTAAAAATGTCAAAATATTTCACTCTGGACTAAAGTGTTTAACATAGAAACTGCGATGCACATCATCAAATGTCAACATTAAACCAAGCTTTTAGTCCTATAATCACTTCTATATTACAGGACAGAAAAACTACAAATATCCCCACTGACTCCTAGAAACCAGACGATTGCGCAATATGTTGCGCCAAACTGTACAGTAAGACTAAAATGGATTAAGTCACAGGAATTATTTTCTGTTTTAAGTAATCCATCTCAAGTTACAACTAATTAGAATAAAGTTTTAAACCCTGAGGCTCGTCTAACTGTCCACAACCTGATATGCCGACAGCTGCAGAGCAGACTGCCAAGAAGACGGTTAGTGTCTAACCACAATCCCCCGAGTAAAGAAATCTAATCATCTAATTACTCACGTGAACTTTCCTTTGGCAACATTTTAGTCAGTGGGAAGCATATGTAGGTGAATTGATTATATTAAATTTGTGTTAAAATGTGTGCAAATATGTGTAGTCCCAAGAGGAAGAAAATGATAAACGCAATTATCATATTCATGCCCATAGAAAGAGAGAGAGGGAGAGAGAGAAAAAAAAAAAGATATCTGATACTTGGGACCAGCTTCACAGTTTAAGTGGAACTAAACGAAACACTGATAATGTAATAGAATTTAATTTTACAGAGAAACAATGACCATTATGGCTTCTTTTTGTGGCATATAAAGAAAAAAATCCACGTAGCATTGCCGAAAGAAGGTTTCAGTCTCACAATTCAGCACTGATATGATTTCCCCATCTCCTTCTTGGTGGGACAGCGTCAGAGCTGAAAGCAGCACGTAAAGTTTACTTAGTGCTTTGTTTAAATGGATCAAGTTTAAGTTTAAGAGCTCTAATGTGCAGCTGTCACGTTATAAATAAACAGCAACATGGGGGGTATACCGAGTGGTAAAATAAATAATAACTTACAAATTCCAGAGATTAATGTTTTTCTGCCAGCACTGCTCTCTTATTTGCAACGACAGTGTTGCATTTTTCCATTATATTCTTTGTTATAATCTCTAGTGAACACAGGCAGAATCCAAACACAAAGAAAGCTGATAGCTGCCACTGTGATACCTGTCAGGGGTTTGCAAAGATGCAAAGAAAGTCTGGCAATGTCGAACACTTCGTAAGCTACACCCTATAGAGCCATAGAACTGCATAAAGCTAAATATTTAAAAATTTTGTACAAGTCAAAACAACTGCTCATCTGCTGCCCATCACATGTAGAATGAAAGAATGTAGTTTTTACGAAAACTTGCATATGGTACTTAAAAGTATAACGGAGTGAATGTAGTGATGTAGGTTTAAAGGTGACAGTAGATCTGTGATGAGTTCATTGTTACATATACATACCTGTCCATAAGTTACCACAGAAAGATTAGTTTGGAGACCATTTGACGCCCTATTTACAGCATTATGAGACAGTCCATTCTGATCTTGCTGGATTGGCTCTTGCGTGCGCTCCCAAGCTCCACCTGGATCTCTGAAGCTGTTGTCAGTGGCATCATGCTTGTTCTTCTGTGGTGAGGCAAAAGGGTTGAAGTCTCCCTGCACATTGCGCTGGGGCTGAGTGTTGAATTCCGTCTCGAAGGAAGATAGCTGCTGAGTCACTCCAAGAAGACCTCCAACTTCTACACTAAGAATCACCCATATTACATCTGTGGAGATAACAAACGAGCACAAAAGTGACCTGACTGTGTAAGACTCAATTGTTTTGCTAGTTTGACAACTTTCTTAGTGTTAAATTGCTATTAACAGAATATGTAGAATCAGAATCGCTTTTATTGCCAAGCTTGTACAAAAACAGGAATTTGTTGCCGTGTGTTGGTGCCAAAAAAACAAAAAAAAGAGTATGTGGTTTAGTTTGTAAACTAAAATTAGGTTTTTAAGGGGGAACTTTTCTGCTCTTTTCCAACTCTTTATATGTATTTTTGTACTCTTTTAGAGCATTTTTGCATGCTTTACAGCTGGTTAACCTCTGGTTTTTGGAGGATATCCCCTAAAGCATGTGCTGCATTGCTGTTTCGAAGCTTTTAGAAAATAATTACTGAAACTATTCTCTTCCACTTTGTATCGTGACCTCTTCCAAAAGAACAAGGAAAAAGGGAAAACAATGAACCTGCTAAATCTAACTAACATTGTTACCAGCAATGTAACTAATGGTGCTGGCATAATTGCATAATTTCCTTAGGGATTAATAAAGTTTTCTGATTCTGATAACAACAACAAGGGAGAGGTAGATGTAAGCACAGGAGTGCATGATGAGGAAGGAGATAAGGGACTGCTGTGAACAGGTTTCACAAGCTGAGGTGTGATTATCTACAGCTGAGGGTGATGTTGATTCTCTGCTGGGCATTTGTGGAGCCCCCCCAGGTGACCTTCTGTCAGAAACATGCAGATTTCACTCCCTCCCCCCTTCACTTTAAACCAACTTGCTTCTGATTGCCTGTCCCTCTAAAACAAAAGACTGAGATAGTGGGTGGGACCTCTGTGCTCACAGCCAGAGCTACATGCCTGAGACAACAATATGAAGTAGGTTTGTTACAAGTCTCAAATGAAGACTTAAACCACGGGCATCCTCAACATTGTCTGGTGTCTGGTTAAAACCTGACAGTCTGATGAAATTTTGTTGTTCGTCTTATTTTATGAGAAACTGAGGTATAAACTAAGGCAGTTCAATTATGGCAAAAATCCTAATCATGGGGGGTGAGGAAGTGTTAGGCCTTGACTAGGGGGCAATTTTTGTAAAGCCAGTCTCCGGCAGCTATTGGTTCCTGCCAACCTGCCTCCGCTGTGGGAAGTCTGCAGGCACAGATGGAGGCCAAGAGGGCACAGAGTGACAGTGAGCTCACGTGGCTCAGAGACCTGCAAAGCAGTCACAGAGGCGAAAAAAACCCAAAGCCGACAGCAAATTGTCGCACACTGTTAAAAGTGGGCTGAGTGAACGACCATTGGATCTGCAGAAACATGGAGCCACACACAACTGATAATCCTGCAGGTTTTGACTACAAAAACTAGAGTCTTACTTCCTCGAGATTGATCTTCTTGATTGATGTCTCTTAACGATCTTTTCTGAAGCTGCAGTAAAAAGCGACTGACTTTAAGTTATTAAGATGAGCAAAGAACACAGCTAAGAAGAAAAGGGGAGCCTAATGTATTACAGAGTACCTAAACAAGACCTTTGTTGTGAACATGAAAGCAAAATACTAACAGTTATATTATAATGTTGTTTTTAATCATCACAGGAATCGAAAATTGTAAATGAGATTTAAATCTTTAAATCTTGGCTTAGTATGAACTGAAATTATTATTTACTATTATTAGTCATAGGTCTCAAATGTACTTGATAGTTAATCAAAGTAGTAGTGGTTCTTACCTCCATAAAATAATCCAGTGGCAGTACACATCCTCCACTGGCCCTGGTACATGCCAGGAGTTGTGGGACTTCGCATCTGCACACTCACATCTGATATTTCTTGGGGATCTAGTGACTTCACCATAACTGTGTTTACATGCCCAAACTGATCGCCTCCAATGTACTTGAGACAAACGCCCGGTGGCCACGACTCTGCACCTACAAGACACCAAGAAGAATTCATTCAAAATACATCTCAACAAAATCCATGAACATGTTACAGATTTATAAAGACTACCTACATGTATACAATGTGAAGGTGTAAATGTAAATCCCATATACCTGTGTTTTGTATCCTCCAGGTCTTAGTGAACAGTGTATCTGGAGGGACAGACTCTCCTTCCCCAATTGTCACATCCTCAACAAAGGACATAGATGGGGTGTTGACATTGGGACTTTCAAAGTCATAATATGCACCAATAGCAGCCTGCAGATTCCTGTTCCAATGCAAAAGAAGGAGCATAGAGTTAATACACATCAGCAATACCTATCGATCCCGGTTATTAATCTTGAAATCATAGTGCTGCAGTATACAGTAAAGTCTGTCCAACTTCAACATGCACCTTCTGCCTTTTCTGATTTCTTATGTTTTGGATATTTGTTACATTTACATGTTTTCAGATCAAACAAATTTTAATTAGTCAAAAAGAACTAATAAATTTCAAATGATGATTTCAATTATTAAGAGGGGGAAAAAGCTATCCAAACCAAAATTCCTCCAAGAACACATACACGGCTCATCCTGGAGGTCACAAAAGGACCCAGAACATCATCTAAGGAACTGCAGGCCCCACTTGGCTCACTTAATGCCAGAGTGTATGACTCAACAAAAAACGAGACTGGGCAAAAATGGCATCTATGGGAGAGTTCCACAGCAAAAAAACACTTCTGACCAAAACCGGATTCTTATATGGTGCTTTTCTACTCTCCCAGAGCACAAAGCGCTTCATTTAACATGCCTCTTTCACACACTCCTATTCATTTTTCTATGCTTAAGTGCTTTCTATCTACATTTTACACACATTCATACTCTGATGCATCCATTCTAGTATTCTAGTATCCATTCTAGTATGCATAGTTAGTATCTTGCCCATCTGGCATGCAGACTGGAGCAGCCAGGGACCAAACCACCAACTTTCCAATTATTAGATGACCTGCTCTACCTACTGAGCTACCAAAAAAATCCCCACAAAGGCTTGCCAAATGCACCTTGATGATCCCCAAAACATAAAATATTCAGTGGAATGATGAGACTAAAGTTCAGTTTTTTTGGAAAGTTTATATCCTTTTATATCTGGCATAAACTAACACAATATTTGATAAAAAATAACATCACACCAATAGTCAATCATGGTGGTGGTAGTATAATGGCATTGGGCTGCTTTGCTGCTTCAGGAGCTGGACAACTTGCCATTATTGATGGAATCGTGAATTCTAATCTATACTAGAAAATCCTGAAGCCATCGGTTTTTTGTCCTGAAGCTGAAGCACACTCAGGTTATGCAGCAGGACAACAACAAAATATCAGAAAGATCAAAATAAATAAGATAAAAAGAAAACAAATGTTTTGGAGTGGCTTAGTTAAAGTCTGAATTTAAATCTGATTAAGATGCTTTGGCATAACCTTAAACAGTCTGCTCATGATTGAAAAGCCTCTAATGTGGCTGAATTAAAGAGCGGGCCATAATTCCTCCACAGCTGTGTAAAAGACTCATTGCCAGTTACTGCAGACTCTTGATTGTAGTTCTTACTGCCAAGGGTGGCAAAACTAGTAATTAGATTTGTCTCAGGTAGGTTTGGATAACTTTTTTCCCCCTTAATTAAATCATCATATGAAAACTGTATTTTGTTTTAACTCAGATTATCTTTGTCTACTCACATTTTTTTGCTGATCTGAAGCATGTAAGTGTGAAAAATACACAACAAAAAGAAGTAAAAAAAGTTGTACAGTCCTGCATAGTCATCTTAGTGGCACTTCTCTTAGTTTAGCTCTGCCAGTAAGAGAGAAATAATGCTGCCTGGTTTAGTGGGTTGCTACCTCTGAGCCATTGCTCATATACTAGCCATAAATTCATGTTTACTTAGAACTTCCAAATCTTGGATAAAGGGGACAGATTCAAACAACTGCCGCGTAATGATGCCTTCTTTCCATTATGACCTCCTAAGCTCCATTCCCCTATACAGAAGCTATGTGAAATCAAGTTTTATCTTTCAAAACTGATCCAATCAAGGGCATCAATCGCTGACAAACTAAAGAACGTGAGCGTAGCTGGCCAGGAGCACAAAGGCGTTGTGATCAAGACCACTTGTTGTCGGCCGTTGATAGATCACGACTGGTTACGTCATCAGAATAACGTGAAGTGAGCGGCGCTGCCTTGAGTTTTGGCTTCCCGAGGAGCACGGTTTAACTGGCTCTGTGCGCTGTTATGTAACATGGCTGACGATCCAGGAGCGAGAGTTCCCTGTGCTTAAATTAGCCTGCTAGCTATTTGGTTCCTCAGTGACTTCACCTTACTGTTTCCTCTGCGGTCACGGCAAACTTTACCGTTTCACTTCCGTTTGCCAGTGATGATCGCTTGGAGTTAACAGCCATCCCATGGAATGGGAATGGTGCTATGATTCCCTTCAGGGTTCAACGTCACCTCCATAGCGCTCTATTTTGTACAATTTTTATCTATGTAGGCTAACAAGCTAATTATAAAGCTAGGTTAGCGTCATACTTCTGTCCTCCCCACAGCGGGCCCTCCAATCCCCGCACTCACCAGTTGGTCATGTCCAGGAAGAAGGCGCAGCCGGCAGGGTTGAGCTGAAAGCCCAGCAGCCTCTGAAACTCTGAAATGAGGACGTCTTTGTCCGTGGTGCCCATGCAGCTGAACTTCTGCATGAGCTCCGCGTCCACGTCCATGTCCGTGCCCTCCATGGGTGCCAGGTGTCCCGTGGCGGAGACGGGGGTGGTACGGGGGTCCTCTCTCAATTGAGTCCGAGGCCTTGTTCAGCCATAACAACCAGCTCAACAACAACAACCGTTAGTGCGCATGGCACAACTAGGGGGACGATGTTTGACGTTGCAACAGCGCGCTCGTCGCCCTCCGCCAATCACCTGGTGGGCGTCGACGTCATCTGTTGCTATTTGTAGCCACCTTTTCATTGGTTTATCAATGAAATCTGTTTCCCATCTATCAGTTCAGTGTAAAATATGGACAGTATGACTACCAATATATATGAAAAGAACAGCACTGAATATAATAATTAAACATACAAAACCTTTTCAGAATTATAAGAACTCACTTTTTAAAGATGTACTTTTCCTTAACCTTTCTATGAAGTGATTATGCTTGAAAGCAAAATTCAACATACAGGAAAGAAATATATAAATCAGTAACGATCTGTATATATCATTTACATAGCAAATTTTCACAGTTTAACAATAGACCTCATGTACCTAATCTTTTATCTATTCAGATAATCATATTTTATGTATCAATCTCATGCTTCAAAATCCCTATTTTTGAATTTTATAAATGGTAAATGAATACAAAGTTTTAAAAAACGTGCGTTGTTCATTATCAATATAGGGGGTTATATGAATATAGTGCTTTTGACAACATTTCCTGTCCAGTGTCTTGGGAGAAATTAACACATTTATTTTATTGTTGTTGGGTTTTCTTTTGAACAACACTGAATCTACTAGATATATGTAAATGATGCCCTTTATCTGCACCACCTTCTTTTTTAATTGGATTGCAAAATATAATTGTTTTATTATTGGTACAAAATCTTCTTGCTAATATGGTGGGTTTAAAAAAATTTAATTAGTTTGTTTGTTTGAAAGTTGCTGATTTTGGTTGTAATTATGAATGTAATTACGTCATTTACATGCAGTGGTAGTATATACTACCTAATAGTAATGGAAATCACTAAATGTCAAAAAATTATTATTGTTATTGTACTTTATTATTATTATTATTATTATTATTATTATTATTATTATTATCATCATACTTTTCATCTACTGTATTTAAATCACAACTAAATAGCTAAATACCAACAGAAGAAAGAAAACCATGTAATTTTCCGTAACACGATTTTAGGCGGAACTAAATTTGTGGAGGTCTCCATATCTTGTCGGAACGCTTATTGGCAGTACCGGCGTCGCGCTTTCTGGCTGAGGTTGCTGTGAAACATGCCGAAGTAAGTTCACATAAAATTTGTTTTTACTGATAAGTCTTTTACCTATTTCGTTTAACAGCATTGATGTGCGTTTGTATTTAAATTAAGTAAGAATTGGTGGTAAGAAAAACCCTGGAGACTAATAACCGGGGTATGCTCAGACCGAGGCTGTAAGCTGTGTCTGGGCTCTGGCTATTTGCTGGAGCGAAAGCCAACATTTACCAGCAAATATCGACAGATAGTGAAGTCATGGGTCCGTGATATTGAATAGATCAGTCTATCAGTGGTTTCTATTGAGGCTAACGTAACTTGTATATGCTTAACAAATATCTAAACTACAGAGCAGTTCGCTGTTTTGTTCGAGTTTTCTCGCGGTTCCTAATGGTCCAACAATTAAATGTGTATTTAGTTCAAACTTTTCATTGTTTTTTCGCCTTTTTTTAAATTCAGAAAACATTCACATGTAGAAGTGTGGTCTGGTATTAGATTAAAGATCTTGTTGACACATATTAACATTATTTTACTTTCAAGGTGAACGCCATAGAGGGAGACTAGCTGCAAAGCTCACCATAACAAATAAGTAAAAAAGAAAGTGAGACTATTAAAAGATTATCATCACTTTATGATGAGGAAAATGCATGCCAAAAAATCACTTTTTTAAAATGGTACTTTTCAACTAATTTGATGTTAGCTACAATTGTGAGTCACCTGGCCTGAGAATATCATATCTATTTCTGAAAAATAAGAATACTGTAAACATTTCTTGCATGACCACAGAAGTATACATGCTATGCTTTGTGAAAGGTAAATATTTCCAGCTGGGAGGGACTTTTTGTGTAGGGCATCTCAAAATCTAGCTGGACATTTTCTAACACCTGCATGGAACATATGTTACTTAAAAAAATGCATTGTCCTTTACAACACACTTCTAATATACAAAAAGATATATTAGAGGGAATATTTTGTCTAGTGGTGTTTTGAGCTGACCTGTGACATGGTGTTACCCTGTTTGAAAACTGTTTTTAAAAGGATGGACATTACTCAGGTACGCCATGTTGTTTAAAAGTTAGTTCATTTTATTTGGATGCAGCATTTTCGGTGAGTGAATAGTTTAATTTCTCATCCATGCTTTTCCCACTGAAAATGTTATGTACAGATGAACTGAATAAACTTTATGGGATTTCCTTACCTGGATTATTGACCATCAAACCGTGAACCATTGATACAAGGCAGGATGGATCCAGCATTTCATGCTGCTTCTGCCAGTCCATGACCGTTCAGATATCACAACAGAAGTAGCGACTCATCAGACCAGAAAACATATTTTCAATCTTTTGTCTGCCGTGGCAACGATTTGGTGTGAATTGTTGCCTCATTTTCCTGTTCTTAGCAGACTTTAGTGACACCCAGTATGGTCTTCTTTTGCTGTAGTCCATCTGCTTCAAGGTTTGATGTGCTGAGCATCTCAAGAAAATCAAACCAGCGTGCCTGGCAGCAACAACCATGTCATGTATAATATAAAACTTAACCAAGTCTACATGACAAAATGCACTAGTTGGTGCCATGTGATTTAGCCTATTAAATTTATTTACTTTGTTTGCATTGTTGAGCAGACATAAAGTGGCCAGTGAGTGTATAAGAGTACCAGCCCTATGTTATTGATATTAGGGGTGGGTTTAAACAATCGATTTCTCTGATTCAAATCAATTATAGTTTGAATAATGCAATATCTATTCATTAAATCGTAATTTGATTTTTAAATATACATGTATTTTGTCAGAAACACCAGAATCTCAGGTTAAAGCTCACAAAACTATTTAAAAAAAACGCCAAACAGCTAAAACGGCAAATGAGAGCAGGTAAACAGATTCTGCAAAATGATGTCAACACAAAGCGCTGATAACCGCTTACTTTGACACAAAGGCATCTGCTGTGATGAAGTCTCACAAGTGTATACATAGATATAGAAATATGGATATGTACTGATAAATGATCAGAATTATAATATATCCGATTGGTCATATTTAAAAGGTCTGGATTTAAAAAAAAAAATAAATAAATAAATAAACAAAAAAAAATAAACAAACAAAAAAAAACCACTAAAAAGTTAACCTTTGTTGTTTTTTTTTTGTTTTTTGTTTTTTTAAATCCTCAGGTTTTACTGTGACTACTGTGATACCTACCTTACACATGATTCGGTAAGTTTTGTTTGTATCAAATCAAATTGTTGAAAGGCATTAGTGTGTGTGTGTGTGTGTGTGTGTGTGTGTGTGTGTGTGTGTGTGTGTCTTTTCTGCTCCAGTTCAATATCTCATGCTTTTACTCTGTTTCTGTTTAAGCCGTCAGTGAGGAAAACCCACTGCAGTGGCCGAAAGCACAAAGAAAATGTGAAAGATTACTACCAGAAATGGATGGAGGAGCAAGCACAGAGTCTCATTGATAAAACAAGTAAGAATATTATTGTCTGAATGTCTTGTGTCAAGAATAAAATTACTACAGGCTTTGGTTTCAGGTAAGATTAGGAAACGTGAGTCATAGTCTCCTGATGACAAAACATGTTTTGATCAGGGGAGAAACTCTGTTCTGATTCTGAGCTCTTTTGGATACAGATCACATGTCCAACAAGCCTAACTTAAATGTGAAAGTGCCCTCTAGTGGCAGCATCAGTGATGTTTTTATTTGCTTGTACAGTGGTCCCTCGTTTATCGCGGGAGTTGCGTTCTAAAAATGACCCAGGGCTCGCAAAATTGCTAGCCCGACGTCCCGGGGCTAGCGATTTTTCCAGTCGGGCTACCAAAATCTACCTCAGCCCTGCCCGTCGGGCTATCATAGGAAGGAAAAATATATGTCAATGCTTTTGCATTCTTTCGAAAATGTAGCTGAGTAATTATGTGATTGGCATCGATGACCCACTGTCAATATGTGACATACTGAAATCGCGTTTGAATTTGCGCTTGTTTTTTGCTTTCGCTTTCACTTTGCGATCGCACGAATGGTGTGTAGAGAACGGCAGCACTGATTGGTGAGTGACGATTAATTGCGCACCAATTCCTCTGACATCGTCTTATCACTCATTAGCTTACTATTCAAACGTGACAAGTGAAATCTCCCACAGCAAGCTTAAACATGTCATAGAGGTTGATTGCGCAGAGAATCGCTGACCGTTATGTAAGTACGTGTGTAAAAGCAGCAGGATTTACGCCGGTATTTTAGTTCTGCTGAGCCAAATAAGACAGGTCGGGGTGAAGAAGGGGCAGCCAAATAAAAGCCTACCACAAAACGGAAAAGTTATGACAAATCAGACTATGAGGCAAAAAGAAAGCTCAGCTTTTTTGGTTTCATGGACAAAAGAATTTATGTGGCTGGAATATGACGAGCTAAATAACATGATGTTCTGCCAGGTGTGTTGCGAGTTTCATTTCATTTGAGTCGACAAGCGCCTTTGTAACTGGAACCAGTAATTTTAAGAAAGACCCCATCAGAACCCATGAGAAATCCAAGAAATGCATTATTGCTCAGTCTGCAATATCTTTCCCAGAACAAACAGCAATTGCAAAAAACATACTAAAAATAAACCAAGCACAAGCAGAAGTCCTGAAAAAATCTTTCAAAAGCGTACTATGTTGCAAAGAGTGAACTACCATTGTCAAAAATTAGCAGTCTTTGCAAACTTCAAAAAGCAAATGGCCTAAATCTTGGTTCCACTTACCCCTTACCCTTGACTTCAGTGGAAATTTCAGATTCAGGATCTGACACAGACTGATTCATGTTCTACACAGTTCTTGCAAGTTCATAGAAATTTCTGTTCAATTAGAACCAAGTATTTGAGTTGATGATTGTAATTTTTATACAGTTGTTGTGATTTGTATTTTAACAATTTTCTGATTAATTTTTGTTTCCATTACAATATTATACTTTAATGTATAGTATTGTAAAGGAAACAGAACATTAAAAAATTGCTCTTTTTTATTCGGGCTACTTAAATTTATTTTGGGCTACCAAAAACTGACGAGTGCCTGCCCGAAGGGCTACCAGAGATTTTGCGAGCCTTGTAACCTGCGATAGGTGAAATCCGCGAAGTAGCCAACTTTAGTTTTTACAATTATTATAGATGTTTTAAGGCTGTAAAACCCCTCACTACACACACTTTTCTCAGACAGGCAAGAAGATTTTCACACTTTTCTCTCTTGTTTAAACACCCTCAAAGTTCAAATCTTCATAGAAAAATAAGTCCAGTAGGGCTGTGCGATATGACCAAAATCTCATATCCCGATATTAAGACATCTATCGTCCGATAACGATATAAATCACAAAAATGTGACATTTTCTGTAAATTCTGTGAATGTCGGGCAGCTCGACTTGCGTGAAGTGTTTCCAGCTGGGCGTCGCGTACCTGGAGTCGAGTGTTTTAAGTGATGCATGAAACGATACATTTTTAGACATAGGTTGTAACGCCGCCGTTTTCTTTGTGAGTATTTATTACACAGCGTGCTGTGGGGAAAAGCCTGTTCTAATGTTTGAGTCTAAGGTTTATTTTTTAGCACCTGACGGCTCTTTTTTGCTTCTCATCCGTAAATACTCTGCATCTTTCATGTGATTCAGTTTATTTTGAAAAGTCTCAACAGGATCTTGAGCTTTATTGTGAAAGGTTTATGTGGAAAATAAACAAGCGGACACGAGGTGGTTTTACCGTCGTTGTTGCTAACGACAACGCATAAAAACAAGCGCTTGTCCTTCTGTAGTGTGGTTATATTAAATATAAGAGAAAGAGAGAACTTTAGGAAATTAATATAGCCACTACAGTGACCATCATAATAATGAAAAAATATTGCCGTAAACAGTTTATTTTGCGACACCACGAAACAAACGATAGCGTAAAATGAAACGATAGACGTTTTTATATCGTCATCCGACATATATCGTTATATCGAACAGCCCTAAAGTCCAGTATTATATAAAAATACGGTAACTTCTACCTTCCTTTAGCATGTCCAGAAGTCCAACTTTTTGTGCGATGGTTAGCATCTTCCTCTGCCTTTTGGGTGCTACTGCAGGTGCCTTTGACGGTGCAAAACGTTTCGTCGACATTGTTGTGTTTGTTGGGGAGAAAACTAGCTAGCGATCGAAGATTTATTTAAATTTGACAAGCTGAACGCATTCTGTACTGGACAGGAGACACGGCGGAGATTGTTTGACGATAGTCTACAGCCGATTGGGATGCAGAACACAATGCACTGTAATTTAAAAAAAAAAAAAAAAAAAGCATGCAAAATTGCACAAAAAAAAATCAGCGAAAGGTGAACCGCGTTATAGCGAGGGACCACTGTACAGCAAACCGCCTATATGCTTAATGTGGGTGCTGCATGCTCTTTCTTTTCCATATTTAGTAAGCTGGTTTAGAGGCAGACAGTAAAAGCCTGTTACATATCCCACACAGGCATGCTTTTGCACTCATGTAGGATATCCAAGTTCTCTGCTTAACCAGTGGGCTCTATACACCAGCTTACTTGGGCCTCTGAGATTACAAACCACTAATCCATATATAAAATGCAAAGCTCATGAGTGTTTTTGTCCACTGTGGAGGAATCTGTTGTTTTACAAACTAAATTCTTCTTTGTGGCTTTTAAACATGACATTTGATTTTGTTTTTTGAAGTCACTTTTATGTTACTTCCTCTCCCATTTAAAAAGATCCCATTTGTTGGACTCCATATGTAGAGCATTGCACTGAAGTTAGATTGGGATCTGTACACGATTCATAATCTTCATGAAAAATTTCTTTTTTTGTGTGTTTTTAATTTTGTCTTTTCTGCCAACAGCGGCCGCATTTCAACAGGGAAAGATTCCTCCCACGCCGTTCCCAGGTGGCCCTCCCCCAGGTGAGTCTTTACACTTGGTACTAATTTAATTAACCAACCATAACACGGACACTGGCTTTTTATAAATTCATAACCATATGGGAAATTCTGTTAACATTTTCTTTTTAATTGGAGGTTGAATGAAGTGCATTTCACTAGACTAACAAGAAGCCATACATGTGGAGCTTTAGCAGTCATATCCTGAGGATAACTAACAATTAATTCGCGTGAATAAAGCATCTCATGACATGAAAAAAATATGCAGTGTTTTTATATATACACTATATATATTTGCTAAAAGCTGGATTTATGACTCAGGTTGGGATTGCTTATACAAACGTGTATCAAGTCCAGACTATGTGCCAATTATCAGCGTTTTAAAGCTTTTAAATAAGAGGCTTTGTATTCAGCATCTTAACTTATTACATGCATCTAGCGTCTATGCTAGAGATGCATCTGACCCTGTGAGATCAGACAAAAGCACACATTCCTTAAGTAATGTCAGATTGAGTTCATATGTAACTAGTGCCTGTAAAGTTGAGTAAATTCACAGGAGGCACATCATGTTGTGCCTCCTGCAAGCGCTACCCAAGAAGCACCTTTTGCTTATATTATTGCATTATTGCCAGTAGTGACAATGCATCTGAAGCAGATTGTCTCTTGTTGTGTTATGTGCGAGGAAGAGCAACTGCGAGCAATTTCTCAGTGTTGTGTGAAAATTAAGATGAAATTGAGCTACGATGTGAGTCACTGATTTGCAGATTTTTTTTTTTTTTTTTTTTTTTTTTTGGTCAGTAAAATGTTGTTTTGTTTTGTTTTGTTTTGTTTTTTTTAAATTCCAAATTGTGGTAAAACTGTGACCACAAACCTGCACGACAAAGTTAATGGTAAACATATGTTGAGTCACCCCCACTCTAGCTGATTGTGGCAACTCTAATCACATAAATTGATAAATAAATAGTTTGTTAATGTTTAAGACAATTTAATTAGTGGTTGCAAGATGTTAAGATGCCGTCCACCATTATCCACCACTGGAGCTCTAACAGACAGCAGCAGCTCTTTCTCTGTTAATGTAGGTTGAAAACAAGCAAAGTGGGAGGTAAAAGAAATGATGGTTGAACATACCGGTGTGGTTCTGCACTACTTTAACCTAGAAATAAACAGTTGCATGTTTGGTTTACTTCCAACACGGCAGTGTGTAACCATATTCTGCACAGTTATGTGCAGATTAGCCTGCAAGGAAAGATGGCTACTGGTGCTAGCACTAACATTAACATAGGCAAACTGTTAAGTGTTATGCACAGTGTAAAGTACCACACTTATTAGTGAGATTTAAAAATCCTGAATTTAATACTGAATAATGTAATTATTAGTTATTAAATGCTGCTTAAATACACATCCAGTATTTTTACCATGTTTAACCTCATCCATTAGCTGGTACTCTATTTTGGCTGTATGCTGAGTGTTGTCTTTTAGACAAGTTGACTAGTCTATTTTTCCCCCCACCAGGAAGCACCTCGCTTCAATTATTTTATTATTTCCAGGAGTGAGAATGCATCTAAGTGAACCATGGCCTGCTGTGGTGCTATAGGGAAACTCTATAAAATTCCCCAACATTGAGCTCATGCGTGAAAATGAATTAAGGGGAGCAACAAAACTCACAATCACAAGTTTGCAGATTTATTGATCAAAGAGAAGGAGGAAAAAAAAAAAAAAAAAGGTCAAAGATAATGATGATAAAACTGCGACCAATAAAACGATCCCTTGGAACTGTAGTGAGCATAAGCTTTGTCTGTTGTTGGATATTTGTTTTCTCTTGTTGGTCACATATCACTGTAAATGAGGCTCTTTGCATATACTGTGATTCACTCTATGGGATTTTGACATGTAAATTTCTGTGCACTGTACAGAGTCTTAACATTAATTGTCCACTGGCATTTTTCTGTCTCAAATACAGCTGGTCCTCCTCGTCCAGGCATGCTACCAACACCCCCCATGGGAGGTCCTCCAATGATGCCTATGATGGGGCCTCCACCACATGGCATGATGCCCGGTGGGCCTGGTAAGAAACATTTTTCCTTAATTTTATGATACAATTTGGTATTACCTGAAGGTGTGGCCTGGCCCTAGTTCAATTGTTAATTTGATATTTATTCAATATGATACAGAAATGTTTTGAAGATAGTCATTTAAAAAGTTTTAGACTCATTGTTGTTAAACAAGGTTGTATTCATAAGCAATGACCACATATGCAGATGAAGCTGTTGACCACACACGGTTATTTGAATATTTATTTATTATTGTATTGTGTGTGACTTCTCTTTCCTGATTGGCAGACTTTCTTTTGCTTTTATATCACTGTAAAATCAATATCTTCTGAATCAGCCTTGGCAAAATTAAAATATCTTAAGCAATCAGACATTTCTGTGCCTTGGTGGCCAGATGAGACAAAAGACAAGGAGGTTATTTGAAAAAGTCTGTCAGTGCACTGATGTGGGTGTTTGGGTAAACTGGTGTAATGAATAATACCTAAAGCTGCGTATGCCATCACCATCACATCTAGGAGGCATGAGGCCACCAATGGGAGGACCCATGCAGATGATGCCAGGACCGCCAAACATGATGCGTCATCCTCGACCGATGATGATGCCGCCGGTGAGGCCGGGCATGATGAGACCAGACAGATAAGGCCGAGTGGACTTTGTGCTTTGTTTGTTTCCATGAAGAGTCGCTGAGTACGGAGGACACTTGGCTTAAACTCTTTTTTTTGTTTTTTGGGGTTTTTTTTTTTTTTTTTTGTAAGCCTGCTCAGCCGGTCTTCAACCTTGAACATGCATTTAAATTATGTCATTTCTGTATAAATACTTAATTTCCTGGTATTTATGACAATAGCCATACAAATCGTCTCATTTTGAAGAGTATGATTGGAAGAACTTTTTTTTTTTTTTCCACTGATATTCAACGAACACATAAGAGAAGCAGGTTTGATTTGACAATGTTCATCACTAAGGTTTTGCTTTGTTTTAGATTTTAAATGTTTTTGTACTTTGTTGCAATGGTTGCAGGAATAAAATGTTGGTTTAAAAACCTGTTTCCTTGTAATTATTTAAACCCTTATGTTCAGACTCTAAGCACAGCCAATATTAAAGCATTTACTTTATCAATCAAAAATTGTAATAAAACTCGTAATGTTCCCTCTGTACAACACCATTGTTGATTATAAGTCAGTCACAATCTAACCATTTCTATAGTATTAACTGATGTGATTTTAACTGATGTGATTTTCAGAGGCTCAATTTGATTGGATGAAACAATCATTTTTAATATAGGCCATGCTTTTAATACTATGAAAATCATTTGCAGTCAGTGACTAGTTGAAATCTACAGCTCATGGACATCACTAAATGCTGTTACCTGCCAGGCCTGGCAGAGCATCTCATTCAGTTGCTTCTTGCTTGTGATGTTTTCTGTCTTCAGTTTTGTTGTCAGTGAATGAAAGCCGCGCTCTACTGGGTTGAAATCAAGCGACGGATTTGGACAGAACAATATCCAATTTCTTTGCCTTGAGAAAGTCTTGGGTTACTTTTGCAGTGTGCTTTGTGTCATACAGGGAGTGCAGAATTATTAGGCAAGTTGTATTTTTGAGGAATAATTTTATTATTGAACAACAACCATGTTCTCAATGAACCCAAAAAACTCAATATCAAAGCTGAATGTTTTTGGAAGTAGTTTTTAGTTTGTTTTTAGTTTGAGCTATTTTAGGGGGATATCTGTGTGTGCAGGTGACTATTACTGTGCATAATTATTAGGCAACTTAACAAAAAACAAATATATACCCATTTCAATTATTTATTTTTACCAGTGAAACCGATATAACATCTCCACATTCACAAATATACATTTCTGACATTCAAAAACAAAACAAAAACAAATCAGCGACCAATATAGCCACCTTTCTTTGCAAGGACACTCAAAAGCCTGCCATCCATGGATTCTGTCAGTGTTTTGATCTGTTCACCATCAACATTGCGTGCAGCAGCAACCACAGCCTCCCAGACACTGTTCAGAGAGGTGTACTGTTTTCCCTCCTTGTAAATCTCACATTTGATGATGGACCACAGGTTCTCAATGGGGTTCAGATCAGGTGAACAAGGAGGCCATGTCATTAGTTTTTCTTCTTTTATACCCTTTCTTGCCAGCCACGCTGTGGAGTACTTGGACGCGTGTGATGGAGCATTGTCCTGCATGAAAATCATATTTTTCTTGAAGGATGCAGACTTCTTCCTGTACCACTGCTTGAAGAAGGTGTCTTCCAGAAACTGGCAGTAGGACTGGGAGTTGAGCTTGACTCCATCCTCAACCCGAAAAGGCCCC
Source organism: Oreochromis niloticus (assembly GCF_001858045.2). Taxonomy (NCBI): domain Eukaryota; kingdom Metazoa; phylum Chordata; class Actinopteri; order Cichliformes; family Cichlidae; genus Oreochromis; species Oreochromis niloticus. The sequence continues at coordinate 9,899,535 of NC_031970.2, forward strand.
ACAAGCTCATCTTTGATGATACCAGCCCAAACCAGTACTCCACCTCCACCTTGCTGGCGTCTGAGTGGGACTGGAGCTCTCTGCCCTTTACCAATCCAGCGACGGGCCCATCCATCTGGCCCATCAAGACTCACTCTCATTTCATCAGTCCATAAAACCTTAGAAAAATCAGTCTTGAGATATTTCTTGGCCCAGTCTTGACGTTTCAGCTTGTGTGTCTTGTTCAGTGGTGGTCGTCTTTCAGCCTTTCTTACCTTGGCCATGTCTCTGAGTATTGCACACCTTGTGCTTTTGGGCACTCCAGTGATGTTGCAGCTCTGAAATATGGCCAAACTGGTGGCAAGTGGCATCTTGGCAGCTGCACGCTTGACTTTTCTCAGTTCATGGGCAGTTATTTTGCGCCTTGGTTTTTCCACACGCTTCTTGCGACCCTGTTGACTATTTTGAATGAAACGCTTGATTGTTCGATGATCACGCTTCAGAAGCTTTGCTATTTTAAGACTGCTGCATCCCTCTGCAAGATATCTCACTATTTTTGACTTTTCTGAACCTGTCAAGTCCTTCTTTTGACCCATTTTGCCAAAGGAAAGGAAGTTGCCTAATAATTATGCACACCTGATATAGGGTGTTGATGTCATTAGACCACACCCCTTCTCATTACAGAGATGCACATCAGCTAATATGCTTAATTGGTAGTAGGCTTTCGAGCCTATACAGCTTGGAGTAAGACAACATGCATGAAGAGGATGATGTGGACAAAATACTCATTTGCCTAATAATTCTGCACTCCCTGTACATGTGAGTGAAACGCTGGTTTGTTTGAATCAGGGTAGTGAGTATATCTCTGTACACTGCAGAATTCATCCTGCTGTATCGATCAGCAGTCACAACATAAAACACTGGTAGCTAGATGCTCATCTGTTTCATGGATGCAGCATGCTTCCGATAATGAGATGTTCCTTTTCCAGTCATTCTGAAAATTGCAAAGATTTTGGACATGATACACTTTCCTCCTCAAGAGTTTTCTTGACTTGCAAGATGTCACTAGACTAGATGTTGTGAAGGTGTTTTTATTAACCAAGGAATAAAACTTGCAATCATCCTTGTGGTCTTTCAGGCTTTTTGGTGGTCCTGAGCTGGCAAGTTCTTTCAGTCTTAAGACTATAATAGTCTGTGGATTTGACCGCTAATTTTCCTCTGATAGGTTTATGTTGGATTATATTTGGTTTTTCAGCTTCACTTACATTGACATCTTTTTGGAAATCACAGTCAGAGTTGAATCGCTACCAAAAGCAAGTTCAACTCTTGGAATCAAGATCCACATCTTTTATCTTCTTAATTCATCATGAAACAAGGGCACAGGCCTCACCTTGCTTTGAAACTGCTCTTGAGCCAATTGTCCAATTACTTCCAACTTTATGCAACAGGAATCAAGGCAATTAACAGTATCTGTACACCATAACACAACAAAGATAGTGAAGAATGAGGAGCATTTAGGAGCTAAAAAGTAGATCAATTCAATTCAATATGTTTTTCTTTTTATTAAACAGTTTTATTCACAACACTCACCTCAAGGTAATGTAAGGAAAGACCCTACAATAACACAGAGAAACCCCAACAATCAGACCACCCCCTATGAACAAGCACGTTGGCGACAGTGGGAAGAATAAGCTCTGTTTCAACAGGAAGAAACAAAGCCAGGCTCAGGGAGGGGCAGCCACGGGGAGAGTTAGAGATTAATAGTAACTCACAATTAAATACAGAGAGATGTATAAACATACGGTGAGTTAAAAGGGGCGAGAGAAGAAAAAACTGTGCATCACAGAAATCCCCCAGCTGCCTAATGCAGCGTAACTAAGAGAAGATTCCAGGTCATCTGATCCACATTTAACTATATGCTTTATTGAAAAGCAAAGTTTTGAGCCTAATCTTAAAAGTAGAGAAGGTCTGTCTCTTGAATCCAAGCTGGGAGCTGGTTCCAGGGAAGAGGAGCCTAAAAGCTGAAGGCTCTGCCTCCCATTCTACTTTTAAATACCATAGGAAACAGAGGTAAGCCTGCAGTCTGAGAGCAAAGTGCTCTATTGGGGTGATACGAAAGCAGCTGGGCAGCAGTGCAACTCAAATGTATTTTTAATGTTTATTTGAACAGGGACAATGCACATTAATTAACGTGAGCACTTGGGTCCATCATTTAAATGCTCATCTGCAGTCCCTGATGGGTTAATGGTATTTCTAAAAAGTAAAAGAAAGCCAAAGATGCAAAAACATCTTTGCATAGATAAGTGCAGCTGAAGCATTTGGATTATAAAACAAAGACATAGCCAAACAACATTAAACAAAGATTAAAGACCACTAATATTGCTCACATGCCAAAAACTCTGTAATTAAACACTAATTTAGATTATAGCAATGTTGTTTTATACATTTGGAAAAAGAGTTGACAGATTTTTATTTCCTGAATGTTTCAGGCAACCCTTTGCTAACGGGTTTGGCATATCAACTTAAGTAGGTGACACAGAGCCGGTATATCAGCCTAGATACTGCTTTATGGATCCTTTTAAAATTAAACTGTGTCTTTGAAATTAAAGCTCATAGTTGGCAGCTGAATGTTGTTTTGAGCTGCTGACAGAATTACATGGTGTGGATTGTGTGTGTGTTCAAAAATGGATTTGACACAGCATCGCTCAAAAGAAAAAAAGTGTTTGCTTCTGCTCTCAAAAGAGGAAAAGCGGAAAACGAGAATGCAATTATTGCCACTGTAATACACTCTGAACTCTACCTGCTCGTGTCCCGGTTTGTTATTCGATGCAAACATTTAGAGAATTTGAAACCAGAAATTGTAGAAAGAAGTTTCAAGGTTTGCCTCTCCCGTACTTGGTTCATCCTACATGCGAGGGGCACGTTGTCTCAGCCTGCAGGTATTAATGTGTTGGTTAATGTGTTAGCCTCTCTCAGCATTGCAAGCAGAGAAACACAACAGATGGATATTTCTAATATTGTTTCACAAGACAAATGAGAAAGTTCACCCGACCCTCATTAGTTTACTCAGTCAAGCATGTTTGAAGAATTACAGCTCTTACATAAGAATCTGCAGCAGCTAGTGAATCATTATCTCAGCTGACATTTGTATCTTCCATGCCTTGCAAGAATTCACTTCTGTCCTCTAGTTGGGCTCTAACCTCCCTATCCGTTAACACAAACCTCTGCCCATAGTTATGAAATTTTCTCAACAGATGGAGCTAGAGAGTCGTAATGCTTTCCAATTAGAGCCAAGACACTGGAATGATGTGCAGTGACTGATTTTTGTGCTTCCATGGACTGTCAAATTTCTTTGTATCTCACACTCCCAGAGGACATTTTTGTGGCTTTATGGTTTAGGAAATTTCTAGGCCATGTACAAAAAAGAAACAAATTTGTTGGGGGGCAATAGCCATATGCTTCACGCTGCGTTTGCCAATTTATAGACTTGCAGAGCAGAGGGAAGGCACTGCAAAGACAATCCAAACTGTTACAGTGCTGTGCACCACATCAGATAACTTTTGGGAGCTGTCAGTCATGCATGGTGTAAATTGTAATCTTCAAAGAGACTGCTAGATTACATGCATTCTTTAGGCCACTCTAAAGGTTTCAGCTTTCATTAAGTGTCCTATAAACATTCACTCTCCACATCAGTGAGACAGAAATAAAACCATGTTAATGCACATTTTATGCATATGTCGAGCATAGGCGGATGCCCCTGTGTCATCTGAAATCCACAGACTCTTTATGAATATTCAATCCAGCCATGAAGTGGAGCGTTGCCCTGAAGGGGAGGAAGTGGAGTGGCGAGAAGTGTTTATGATTAGAGCTCAGGAGTTGAGGAAATCATGAGAAATATGTATTATAATGAAATCTACAGAAGCAAAGCAGCTCGTGAGCATCCACCGCATTGTCGGGTTGAGTGAAATTAGGCCCTGAAAAAAAAATTTATGCAGAGATATTTTCAACAATACAGGCAAAGGGAGCTTTGGGAGAAAGTATTCCCTTGATGTTTCCATCACTGGAGCTCTATTTTGCACTATAAAACACTATCATATACACTCACTGGCCACTTTGTTCGGTACAACTTGCCAGCATCAAGTTGGACCCCTTTCGCCTTTAGAACATATGTCAGGAAGTGAATCTCCCAAGGTATCAGATTTTGCATTTTTAGTTCATATATAACAAACAACACTGCTCATTAAGAAATAAATCTGAAAGTGAAATTTTTACTTTGGTTGAAACAAATTCACCAATATCAGAGTTGCACATCGGCAAAACTTGAAACTGCATTACAAACAGGGAAAACAAAACACACCTCCTGAATTCATTTACTCAGCTGACATGCAACAGTGTGAAATAAATTCAATTTCTTTTTTTTTCTATCTCGTTAGAGAAATAAATGGTGCTTTAGCCACCAAATGTTCAACAAATGTCACCAGTTAGGAGCTAACACTACCATTTGAAGCTGCACAGCTAGTGTTGGGTGTTTTTGTGGAACACACTTTAAACCACAGGTGTCGAAGTCCAGGCCTCGAGGGCCGGTGTCCTGCAGGTTTTGGATGTGACCTTGATCCCACACAGCTGATTCAAATGGCTAAATTACCTCCTCAACATGTCTTGTAGTTCTCCAGAGGCCTGGTAATGAACTACTCATTTGATTCAGGTGTGTTCACCCAGGGTGTTATCTAAAACCTGCAGGACACCGGCCCTCGAGGCCTGGACTTCAACACCCCTGCTTTAAACACACTGTTTAAATCTATGTAGCTTTGGAGGTAGATTCCTATCTGCTCCATACTGCATGCTAAACTATCCTTAGGCAAGATACTGAACCCCAAGTTGCTCTCTCATGGGTTCATCAAAGTGTAAATCTTAGATTGAAAGCAAAAAGAAGTGCTTGTAAGAATGTGTGTGAATGAGGCCTGTTGTATAAAGACCTTTCAGTGCTGAAGTACAGTAGAAAAGCACTATATGAGAACCAGTCCACTTTAAACCAAAACAATGAGCTGAAAGGTGCTGCAGAGCTGTGCAAAGCTTCACAGTTTTGGGTTATAGTTCTCTGTGGGTTCATTGCAACAGACTTATTAATGTAAGGATGTTTGATTTATCTTGGTTAAATTGCTTAACTTCATATTCTTTTGATGTTTGCTAACTCTTCTCATCTTTTTTCGTTTTTTACAGTGCAGCTCACATTCACCTTTTTGATATTCCTGTCACAAGTCAACGCATTAATGTCACGAATATCAACACTCAGAGCTCACAGAGAGGCACTCGGAAAGCTATTCTCTGCAGACCCCCAGACCCATCGGCGAGGCCTCAGCACAGAGGGGCTTAAGCAGAACTACTGATTGATTAACCGTTCATACCAAACAGGTTAGACTGCGGCAGACAGACAGCCACCTCCGCCCAGATTTACGCTCTTTGCAAGATAGTTTGGCTTCTGTATTCATGATGGTGCATCTTCTTTCACTCCCAGCATGCACTTGGCATTCTTTCCGTCCAGCAGCCTTGGCTGAATAGAAAATAATAATCCCCTGACCAGCAATTCCTCTAAAACCATTTGGCTCATAACTGCATGAAGACCAGGGTGATGCTTCAGTACGGCATGCAGGGGATGATTGCACAGAGCTACTGGGTGGAGTATTGATTAAAAGAATCAGGGAGAAAGAAAGCAGTCTGCAAGGCAAAGATTTGGGTAGACTTCTTCAATACCCCCTGTCTCTCCCTTTCCTCCTCCCTTTTGTCTCTTCCTCCAACTCTTCTACCTCCTCTCTTCCTCCTCCCTCTTGCCTCGTTCTCTCTGCTGCCCTGCTACCAACACTACTCTGTAATTTAATCCATTTAGTCATGGCTCCAGATCAATATCCATTTTCCTTGGCCTTAGGGAGAGCCTCTTGAATCTGCTTGTTTCAAACAGTGGTTGTGTTGGCCAGCAGGGGCTCCCGTGGGCCTGCCAGCTGATACAGATGTACTACACAACAGTATCTGGAAAACAAAGCAAGGCTTGCATCTCATCTCTCACTCGCCTCACATTTTAACCTGTGTTTTGTTCCACAACCTACACTTCTCCCAAGATTTCCTTCTTGATTACTCTGAACAATACTCTTCCTGAGAGATGATGAAATGCAACGCCTAGTTGGTTAGTAAATGAATGACACTGAATCAGATTCAATTAAAGCTAATTTGATGAGTGGGCCATGCCAGTGACCAGGAAGGAAGTTGGAATTATTATTTCTTCTCCCTCCAGGATTGATTTAGACCTACCGTCAGCACAGTGGAGCATACTGGGATGGGAGATGAAGAGTATTTACTATTACTATACTGCACTGAGGAGATTCAATCATGAACAGCCTGCTAAAGTGTCCTTGAGCAAAATGACGACACGCCATCGGATAAATGTCTATATTTAACTGAAGAACTAGTCATTCGCTGCCACTGGGTGAACATTTTGAGCGCACATAACATTGTTAGCTGCCCTGCTTCAGTATAAACTGTCTTAAGCCCACCCCAAGGGTGCCACCGGCCAGCTGTATGCTCTGTGGACACTGACAGTGATTCTCCTTCACCTGCTCCACTGCGTTGTGCATTGCCATGTTTTATAAATAACTGTGTGTTAAATATTCATCTGTTAGCATTTGCATACAAGTATTTTGCACTTTACAGATGAGTTTCATAAAGTCAAAAGGACAGCCAAACAATTTACCCTAAACTACTGATACGGTTGGAACTGTCAGACATTATTGCACTTTAAGTTAGTACAAAAAGGCCCGAAGAAAACGCTACTCTCACCTGCCACTATGTTATTTATAGTTCAACTGCTCGTTAATAAAAATATCTAATCAGCCAGTTGCATGGCAACAACTTACTGCATTTAGGCATGTAGAAATGGTCAAGACAACCTGCTTGAAGGTCACTGAGCGAGGAAAAGTGATTTAAGTGACTCTGAACGTGGCGTGCTTGTTGGTGACAGATGGCTTGGTCTGAGTATTTCAGAAACTGATGATTTACTTGGATTTTCTCACACAACCATCTCGAGTGTTTACAGAGAATGGTCCAAAAAGAGATAATATCCAGTGAGCAGAAGTTCTCTGGTTGAAAATGCCTTGTTCATGGCAGAAGTCAAAGGAGAATAACCAGAAAGCTTTAAGCAGATAGGAAGGGATCAATTGTCAAATAAGCATTCGTAATACAATCAAGGTATGCAGAAGAGCGTCTTTGAACACACACCATATTGATCCTCAAAGCAGACGGGCTACTGTAGCAAAAGAGCAAACTGATATGCACTGAGGAGATTGTGTCAATCCATGTAAACTATCCATGTAAACAATCATAACAGTGCTGTCAGCTGACAGCACTGTTCGTAGCTGCCAGTGCTGTCAGCTACGAACAGGAAACAGAGGCTGAAATTTGCACAGACTCACCACAATTTTGCAATAGAAGATTCCATCATGTTAATAGGGAGCAAAACCTGTGAGGAATGTATCCACCACCTTGTTGAATGTATACCATGAAGAATTAAGGGAATTCTAAATGCAAAAGGATGTCTGAGCTGGTACAGGCAAGGTGTACCTAATAAAATGACCAGTGAATGTAAATGCTCAGCTCCATTAATCAATATTTAAGTCAGAAATTCATTCATTCTTTCTCTTTTGTAAGGATTTGAAATTTACAACTATAATAAACTGTATGTTCAATCTTTGTACCATAAAATTTTCATGCAAATTCGAGACGGTCAAGCAGGGAATGCTCTAAAAAGACTATCTGAGATGGATGGACCCAGTGATGCTGAGCAAGTGGTGTTGACTACATTTACATTTGACTATGCAAGCATCTCCAAATGCATGTCAGCTGCTCAAAATACATAAAAACGATTTCTAACAACTTAAATTTGCCTAATTTTCTTCCTAAACAGCAACGCAACCATACCAACCGTTTAAATATATGAAGTATTCCTTTATGATAACAGATCCTAATGAATTCAAATGAATGAATAAATGTTTAACCTTTAAAATCAAGTATCAAATTATTCCTATTCTTATGATTGTTTACATGGATAGACACTTCATAAGGCATGAACCTTTCTAACAGTCAAGCTGAATTTTAAAAGCTACAGAAAAAGAAAAATCCAGGCACATAGAGGTCGATCTTCTCTTCTGGAGTGTTTTTGTTTTCCCCAATTCCTGAAGTCTAAATTTGGAATAAAGTCACCTGATAAATTTTTCATATAACCTCACCTCCAACTAAAGGACTTGAATTTTTTATTAGGGTCCTCATCACCTCAAACATATGGTTCCCGTCCATACATGCATTTAAAAGCAGTTGCAAATTTCTGCCTTTTAAGAGTTTCCCAAGTCAATCGTTGATGTGGCATCACAAGATTATTTTTGTGCTTTTCTTAGGAAATCTCATTTTCTGGCTTTTTAAAGCACACCCTGCCCCTCTGTTCATATGATGTTGCTCCAGTGTACTCAGAACATTTCTAGTTTGTCTTACCTTTATTGCACTTTTCCCAACATTTGATATACATGCTTTTTTAATTACATTCTTTAAACGTTAACCTTTGTCAAGAAAAGCACAACATTATAAGTTTAAAATGCAGTATAACATGGGACAAAAATAAAACACATTAAAACAAGAAGATGTTAAACCAGTAACTATAGGGACTATAGTCAAGACAACCTGCTGAAGTTCAAACTGAGCATGGGAGGAAAGGTGATTTAAGCGACTCTGTAAATGCACACGGTTGTTGGTGACAGCTGGCTAGTCTGAGGTTTTTAGAAACTTAATCTGCACAACAATCCCTGGGTGTACAGAGAAAGAGAAAATATGGTTGTTCTCTGATAGAAAATGTTTTGTTGAAACCACAAGTCATATTAAATTGGCCAGATTTCTTCAAGGTGATTGGAAGGCAACAGTTATTCAAATAACTAATTGTTACAACTGAGGTATTTAGAAGAGCATCTTTGAATGCACAACACATTCTTCCTTGAAACAGATGTGCTACAGCAGCAGAAGACCACACCAGGTGCCACTCCTGTAAGCTAAGTTGGGAAAAGGGGGCTACAATTCACACGGGGTCACCAAAATTGGACAGTGGAAGATTGTTAAAGCTCAGTTGGGCATCACTTTGCCTTCAGAACTGCTTTAATTTGTCATAACGCTGAAAATACTCGATTTTAGTTCATACTAACATGATAGTATAATGATAGCATAATCTGTGTTTTCCTGTTCCACCAGCTCCCAAATTGGACCAATCTAGTGACTCTGGAGGCCATCTGAGTACAGTGAATTTACTGTCATGTTAAAAAAAACCCAGTTTGAGATCATTTGAACATTGTGACATGACACTTTATCCTCCTGGAAGCAGTCATCAGAAGATGGGTACAGTGTGGTTATGAAGGGATGAACATGATAAAGCAGTGGTTCCCAAACTTTTTTTGCCAGGCCCCCCTTTTTTACAAGAAAAATGTTCGCGCCCCCCACAAACGCATCCTCCAACCACACACACCCATATTTTGTTTACAAACTCCATTGCGGTTTATTTCACACCTCAAACATTTAGTAAACAATTAAGCAAATACAAGTAAACGGCAATAAATTACAGGTAGTAATAAAATATACTACTAACTCTTTTACGCTACGTCCACACCTACACGGGTATTTTTGAAAACTCAGCTGTATCTATGCGTTTGGGCTTTTCGTCAACACGTAAACGGCGTTGCGATTCACCGAAAACGGAGATTATTTAAAACTCCTTTTTTGCGTTTACGTGTGGACGAGGATTACAGAGTTCAGTCACGCAACGTCAAAGGTATGTGCCTCTTTTCACGTCACGCTGTGCGCCACGTTATTGTTTACATGAGATGAATTGCAGAATGGCAGATAGAGACAAAATACTGTTAATCTGACTATCTTCAGGTTTTACACGCTTACATATACACGCAGTTACTGTCCCTCCATTTAGAAAGGCAGAGGCGTCACGGTGTAATTATTTTACGTGTAGTTGTTTTTTCCTGTGTAATAATTTTCAACATTGCTATCAATACATTTTTCAAAAAATGCCTCTCTGTGCAAAATGGGTTCAAAAACAAAAACAGCTGTGGGATACTGTTTGTCCGTGATTTGAACCGGGGGAACAAATTACGGCAGGATCAGCCTGATATTATTTGTATCCCGCTGTAACTTTACTGCATAAAGAGCTAACATGTCCAAAATGTCAGGAGTAGTTCGTTATTACAAGAAGTGTTTGTGAACTAAAAATCAAGAATGTGGGATACTGTTTGTCGTGATTTGGAGAGCCCAGCGCTGCTCCCGACGCAGGGAAAACTAATTTTGCAGGGGAGACCTACCTTGGCACTTGTGCAGGTGAAGCCAAAGGGAAGATATGCTTCATCATATTTTCTAGTCTTTGGCTTGGAAGGAAGTTGGTTTGGAAACATATTTGGCGATGCTTCATCTCCTGCTTTGCGTTTGTGTGGGAGCCCCGTCAAAAACCTGTCCACAGTGTCCAAGCGCTCTTTTTTTTTTTTTTTCTTCTTTTCATTACGGGCCCCCCTGCAATGGCTCTGAGGGGGGGGGGGGGGGCGGGCCCCACACTTTGGGAACCTCTATGATAAAGCAACACTTGTGAGGTAGTTGATTCTGCTCATCTGGCCGTACCGGGGTTTTTTGGTTTATAAAATCATTCTCTGAAAACCATGAGACGGTTGTGTGGGAAAATCCCAGTAAACTTGCAGCTATTGAATTACTCAGAGCAGCCCATCTGGCAACAGCAACCATGCCACATTCAGAATGTCTTAAATCACATTTCTTCACCATTCTGACGTTCAGTCTGAACATCAGGATTTGGTCTTGACCATATCTACATGCCCAAATGAACTGATTTTCTTCCATGTGACTGGCCGATTAGATGTGTGTTAATGCACAGTTGAATTTGTGTACCTAATAAAGTGTCCAGTGACTGTTTTTGGCTATTCTGGATAAACTATATCAATTATATAAAGGAACATTTTCCAAGTGCAGGATGTAGTATATTCGTTTATATACATAATAACCTCAAAAGCCTAAAAAATAAGGCATTTAAAGTGTTTCTCACCAAATGCTGAAAACTTTAAACATTTTTTCTCTCTTCTGTCTTCTCTTTTAAAAATAGAATGATAATACTCACTTGACTGACAGCAGCCCCACATGGTGCAGCCATAAAGGCTTTCCTGCTCATGTTCATTCTGTGTTCTTATCATCAGGATCATGAACAACTTAATGCCCTCCAGTACAGTCCTTTTCACTTGCTCATGCACACAGAAGATGAAACGAACAAAGCGAAGGTGCAAAATCTGCAGTTTTATCCATAATGGCTGTGGAAGATTAACAGCAGAAAAGAAAGAAGTCTGAAAAATCTTTGCCTCAGAGGCACATGTGAAACTGCCTCAAGTTTTGCAAATTGTTTCTGCTGGGTGCTGTCTTTGCAATCAAATAGCTTATCTCTCCTATAGAAATTTCTCTTGTTCTCTTCTGCCAGTCAATATGCACCGACGTGGAAATTGAAAAAGCCATCATCTGTTACTATCTCACTCATGCATGTGATGGTGTTTAATACAAGCACTCGGCTCTTGTTAGAAATTAGCTAAGGCCCGTCTTTATCAAAGTGTACTTTAGACTGCTAGTCCACTCTGTGCTTTCTTTTCTAACATGACTCATTTGCCAAAGATTTGTTGATCCGATAATCAGCTTTCTGCTAAATTAACATATTCAGTACCTTAAAACAAAACTGAAACCATTTTCTAAGCACAGTTTGTGAGAATTCAGAGTTTTTACTGTCATTAGTGTCTTCAAATTGCCGAGGCATGCTTCTCTGAGGAGATGCTAATTTGCACATTTGCAGCTATTACTGACTGAAAAAAACATGTTTTATACACATAAAACAACAGAGACATTTCTCCTTCTAAAAATAAAAACAAGCAGGTAAATCAAGGTTCAAACAAAACATTTCCTGTAATGTCACCTTTTAAATCTGAAGATGTCATCATCACAGTGAGGATGAATGCTAGAGTGCTGTGCCATCTTTTACTCCAGCAACAAGTAAAGTTGTTTCTAAAAATGTGCTCAATATAGAGTCAAGGGCAGAGTCTATTTTTGTAGGAGAGGATTCTTGCTCTCTTTGTTGTTGAGAAAGTTTGAAAAGGCTAAAAGCACTGGAGTTAGTGTTGCATATCTAAAGATGAAGGCAGATTTAGCCAGGGGTTTGGACCAGAGTTTGTCCAACAAAGAGGTGACGATAGAAAGAAGCTCCTGTAGTATTTTGTACCTTAAACATGTACAAACCTTTCTTTTATAAATGGATTTTTTTCTTCAGCTATCAACAGTGATTAATGTCTTTATTCTCAACTTGTGTTCTTAATCTATCTTAAAGTGCTGTGTGAGCCGGTTCATAATGGAAGTGCATTGTCTGACACTATCACATCGCTGAGAATAAATTTCTCGACTCTCTCTTGCTGAATATATTGAGCATGTCTCATTGATTCATGACTGCCAATATCATTACTATCATTTAGACATACATTTCCGGTGCTCACTGAATATGGAGCTTGTCAAGGGCAGCTATTATGGTGATGTTACGCTGAAAGTGACCTGGCTGTGAACCATCAGCATTATCTGTGGATTAATTACTCTGCCCTCTCATCCTCACTCTACCTGTGTAGGGTGAGAATGAGATTGCGTCTTCTCCCTTTGTCCCATCTTTCCTCTGAATATAAATGTGTTCCCCATTCAATGCCTCACCATGTAGCTTCAGTAAGAAGCAGAAAATTGTTAGCACTTAAATACAAGTGGAAAATCTGTGGTGTTCCTTTTTCTTCTCTTTAACCGTGATATTCTAAGCCAGCCGCAGTAAAAACAGGGAATGTGTTTAATCTGTCAGTGGCGATTGTCATCATCGTCCCCCTGATGGGAAATTCAGAAACATGGAGCTGTGCCCATTGTTTTCACTGAGAGCGACACAGGGAGCATTAACCTAACACAGGAAGCTCTGCATGCCTCTGGCTCTCCAACACAAACATTTACCCTGCATGCATACATACGTGCACGTGCGGCCATAAAACGCTTATGCGTGCATTCATGCATGACAACACTGCAGGTAAACACCCACCCACCCCACACACAAGCCAACATACTACTGTTTCTGTTCTTGCATGCAAATGGCAGAGATACAGTTAGATTCCAGGTTGTGTTTTGATTCTGATCTTTCCGGCCTGTTATGTTTATCTGTTAATTTTATCTTTGTCCTTATGTGGCCGGCAGCATTTACTGTTTCACACGACTCCTCGCAGTGTGAAAGCAAAGAATGAGCAATCCCTTATCACACCACACCGAAAATGTATTTTATATCCTTTTGACAATGATGGCATATAAAACCTGTAATGGCGTTGATCATATAACCAGATTTCGCTGGTACATTTCTTGGAAACAATCCTTAAATGTCTGCTAAGGATACAGCTCTCCCTGTTTCTCACCATCACAACAACTCGTTCAAAGGCATCTGCTGCCTATCAACACATTCCTGAGCCTTCAGATTCCGAGCACACTGCTCTTGTCCAATTGCTTTCGCACTAAACATAAGTGGAAACTTATATTTTCCACTGAGTGAATGCTCTTTAATGCAAGAAAATTCAGGGCAGCACTCTGACACCTTATTTCTTTTCCCTGATCAGTTAACAGCCATGCTAGCAGATGTATGACAGTGCAAATGCATAATCTTTACAAGGTATGTTTCCCGTAGTCACCAGTTTAGTTTAAAATGCAAATAAGTGTTACCAAGCTTATGGACTGCAACTTATAGCACTTTTCTTCTGAAACTGAGCAAAGCCACATTCACCTTCTAACAGCAATTTGAGTCTTTAAGTACAGTCCAACAGATGCAGCAGGTACTTAGGTTTAGTATCTTGACCAAGGACCCTTCAGGTCAGATCTCTGTTGATGTGAACCCAACGAGATCAGGATCGAATCACTAACCTTCTGATTTATAGACAACCCGCTCTCAACCTGCTATGTGCCCTGCATATAAACTCAAGAAATGTAAGTACAGCTGATGCCTATGTCAATATCACAGCTCTGCAAATAGCCATCCACTTTCCTTACTAGTTATCGAGTTAGGGGTCGCAAGATGTCTAGAGCCTACCGCAATAGTGATAGGTGGAGTTTGATGGGTTGCCAGTCTATCACAGGGCTAAAGAAGAGACAATCATTCATTCTACATTCACACCTAAGGCCAGTTTTAATTCAATTCAGTTTTATTTATATAGTGCCAAATCACAACAGCAGTCATCTCATTGGGCTTTATATTGTATGGTATACTCAAAAAATTAATCTGTTGAATGAACATAATTTTATCATGCCACCAAAAACTCTCATTTGCTTAATCTATCTTGATAAAGTTATATGAACATGAAATAAATTCGTCAAAAAATCTTATTCAGTTATGTAGCTTTAATTTATTAACCTTTCATTGAGTCCAAATATTTGGCTTTAGTAAATCCAACAGAATTTGTGTTAATTTACTCAGCCTCAATCAAATACTGCAGAGCAACAAAATTTTGCCTATTTTAAACACTATTATTTAAGTGTCACTCTTGTTGAATGAACTGATACAGGTCAAGTATTATGAATATCAATCTTGTTTCAATTAGATTCATTTAATGAGATAAAAAAAATTCTAGATAAATTACATTATTAACACACCCGACATTACTGTTATAACAGGTTCAACAGTCAATATTAAAACATACCATTTAAAAATAAAATAATGTATTAACATATTTAACATAAATTCAAAAGTAAAAGGCAAAAATTGGGTTTGTGAAGTCTCATTTAAAAAAACCTCGAGTTTAGCATTCATGGGTGTTGCACCCATTTCATCATTTCTCTAGGAAAAACAAATTAATGAGTTGTTGTCCACAACAGTTTCCAAGACTCAACATGTTTTTAAAAATTCCAAGCAAACTGAGTTAGTTGCCTATATTTTTATGGTAAATGGTAAATGGCCTGTATTTGTATAGCGCTTTTACTAGTCCCTAAGGACCCCAAAGCGCTTTACACAACCAGTCATCCACCCATTCACACACACATTCAACTATCTTGAACCTAACACTAAGCTTGGTTTTGAGAGTTTTTGCTGTGGATAACAATTTGTGTCCATCAAGATTCCAAAATATCTTCAAACATGTATTTGAACTCTGGTGGATAGCTAAAGTCCAAACAGCAGACCACATGCCTGTGCAGTTCTAGCCAGACCAGTGAGGAACACCACAGCTTGAATGAAGACACTGATATCCAAACGGGCATCTTCTCTGTCACATACAGCCCCAACGTTGTTTTTGTTCTCACTCCTACCCTCCATGTCTGTATTGTGTCTGATAAAAACACAAGTCTACTATTAAAAGAAGAAATACAGACATTTTAACAAACATCTGAAGGCAAGACAAAGCTTATCTAAATATGAATTCTCAAGAATCCCTCAAATGAATGATCCTGATTTGTCCTGTAATATAGAATACAGTTTTAATATCTTAAGTAATATAATTCATTTAAAAATTGCACTGCAACAAGACTATTACCTTATGAACACACAAACACAGCATACTGTATATACTGACATACAGTATACTGTAAATAACCATTTCATCCAGTTTGGTTGTTAATCTTAACTTAACTAGACTAACACCCCCATATTTTTGATTAGTTTACTGAAGCCATATATTTAAAATGGCAAATCATGTAAATGATTTCAGCATAGTTTTTAAGTATACGTTACTGCATATCAATGCCACCATGCATTGCGTACAATATCCTCTAGTGGAGTCCAAGGATAATATTATGAAGCTTACCCGAACCCCAAGTACATGAATGTGCATCTAATTAGAAATGTGTAAAAAACTTACCATGGATTAAAGAGCAGGCGCCAACGAGCAGATAAAGGGCTCATTTATTTTGTGATGTACTTCTGGTAAAGTCAAGAATAATCAAATAAATTCTACTTACATTTCAACTGTAAAACACACACAAAGAACTCTCATTTCAACCTTGACACATCAGATGTTTAATGATTATAATCAGTCAGAAGAGGGAAAATAGGAATATTTTCATGAATGGAAAGAAATTTGACACTGAGCAAGATATTAACCATGAAAGGTAATTAATAATTGTAAAATATCTACAGCGAGACCAGTAAGATCAGTAAGAGTAAAAACATGCAAGGGGTATACTGGAAAACAAACAACACAGCATAGGGTTGAGGTATCATTGTTAACTATAAACTTATAAAAGATTTACTCATCACTCCTACAGAAATGAACATATTGAGGTATATAATTGTACATTAGTTATGCATTATTTACCCTTGATATTAAGGGTGCAAAAAAAAGTAGTTCTGCAAATAGTAGTTCTGAGGATGTGTTGCTTATCAGCGTTCCAATGTTTCTTCCCACTTGCTTTGATTTGAACTTTTTCCAGGGTGTGGAGCATACGTAATAGTTAGCAATGACAGAGTCTGTTGTCAGTGAATGAACACATATAAATCTAGTTGATCTGAATTTCTTTAATTCAAATATAACCAACAAGAAGGAATCGATTAATAACCATAAACATAATAGATTTATATTAATCAAGCATTTTTATATATCTAAGTAATCAAACAAAGTTTTTTGAGTGTAAAGACTCTACAATAACACAGCAAAAACCTCAACAATCAAAAAGCATTTTTTGAGCAAGCACCTGGCAACAGTGGGAAGGAAAAACGCCCTCTAAACAGGAAGAAACCTCCAACTAAGTCAGGAAAGGGCATCTATCTGCTATGACCAGCTGGTAGAGACGGGAGGAAGAATAAGTTGAAAACCAGTTAGCCTGACATGCATGTCTTTGGGCTGTGTGAGGGAGGGAAGTCATGCAGGAACAGAGAGGACTCCACACATTAACCTTCTTGGTGTAATGTGACAGAGCTACACTTTACATAAATGTGCCAGTTGAAAATATAAATCTAAAATATTAGATATATTTCACTTCTTATCTGATAATGGCATTAGAAAAAGTACCACAGGACCACCAAGGTCAGTGAAAATCCCTTCAAAGACTGTAATGAACCCTTTAGTCACAATCACACAAGAGAGTCTCGTTAAACAGGGGGAAAAATGGGGATCATCAAAGTCATGACCATCACCTCAGGGCCATGGATGTCTGCACATGATTCTGTGCCTATTAAGCTTAATTTATACATTAGAATTGCCTAAATATGGATATAAATTCTTAAGTAATATTTGATTTCTCTTTAATATAATGGACCCTAAATGGTGCTTGCTTTGTGGTGCCCAAAGTGCCAAAAAAATAAATAAATAAGTGAAACCTCTGTAACAAAGTCTCTTTCCATACACCATGAACCTGCTGTGAGCAGTTTCATGTATTCAAGTATTTTCTCTTCTACTATACCTGCCAACAACTTCACTCATTCTGCAGATTAACGCCCCTGTAGGCAGCGAAAACAAAATATTGTCTGCATAAAAATGCTCACAATAAGGTCTTTGGAAACATGTCATGATTTCTGGAAAGAGACATGCCTGCTGAGTTTTTCAACTGTATTTTTTATGGTGTTTTGAAGACCACAAGGTAACTGCCATCTAGTTCCATCTTAGAAGAGGCAGCTGTAGTTCAGGAATCATTGGAGTTCATTTGTTGGGTGTGGTCTGGCTGTACACATACCATGCCTGGGGAAACTTATTTAAGCCACTCAGGGTGCCGTACACTTAACCACGCCTGGACGTGGCATGCAGCAGTCATACTTGGCAAACAAACTGGACTTTGGGATTATTCTCAGTTGCAGATACGGACTGCAACGCACAGACGAGTCATGATTCCTATAATGCTTCTTTAAAATCTGACTGAAGGGCACATGCGTAATCAGTACAGTGTAGTATCACAATGTGTCACAAAAAACTGGCAGGCACGCAGACATCTACACACAGATCCTAGCACTTGCTGTCCAATGACAAAATTTACATCTCAGACGTAAAAGGACCCTGTTCCATGTGAAAACCAAAACACACATTCAACAGAAGGGCGATATCTCCAAAAACGGGAAACCCACGTCAAAAATAGTCTAAACAAGAAGCACTCCAAGACTGCAAACCTCTACTGAGGCAGCTCAGTCTCTGGGCAGTATTTACTTTTAAGGGAATCGTATTGTTTTTTGTATATTCATTTTGTGTTCTTTATTCTTTTTAAGCATGATTTAAGAGGTTTGTAGTGCAGTAAAAATAACATATTTTGGGGCCAACATGAAAGAAAGGCAGATGTAAAATGTAAAAATGAGGTCAGAGGTCAAATGTGACATGATATTTGGATACAAACTCTGACGGGATACTTAGAACCCCCATATATCATTCCCTCTATGGCTATATGTTGTCAATACAAACAATGGATGTAAGAAACATCTTACTTATGATTGGTCTATTGACCTTGAAGGAGAGGTCAGAGGTCAAATGTGACATCATATTTTAAATCTTTATTATATACGTATTATTCGTTGACAATAGCACACTTGTAAGAATCATAGTTTCTAAGTTATAATCCTTTTTATCAAATTTTGATGAATAAATCATTAAGCTGACTCTGAAGACCTTGAAGGATGTAAGCCAAATTTAAAAGGATTGTTAACATGAATCAACTCTACACCTCTACAAAGTTTTATCAGATTTCATTCAAAACTTTTTGAGCTATTGTGTTTACAGACAGAAAGAATGACATGTATATATGCATGCAAATGCTACCTCCTTGGCAGAGGTACAGTAATAAATTAATAGCTGCACATGTTCGGTAAACAAATAGGCTTTTTTTTGAGTGGTGAACCACTCTTTTACCACACTTTACAAAATAGCTGAAAACTGTTAACCACCAAACTCTTTGGGCATCACCATTTCCAAGCTATTTAATTAGAAACACACTATCAGGTAGCCAACTGTTGCCTCCTTCAGTTTAGGAAACCTCATTTCCCATAGCCTTCAAATATTTCAGATCTTACTGGTAAAAGAGAGTCTGAAAAAATAGCAAAGTGAGATTACTGACAAAACCCCACTAAACTCTGAGAAAAGATCGCATCTCTACCCTCTAGTCTCTCTTTCTCTTGCCCTCCTCCTCTAACGCTGACGGATATCCAGCACTACGTCTTCACTCAGCCGTGCACACTTGCCCTCCCATTTCCCTGCTGAGAGGTCAGTGCTGTTCGTGTCTGCTGGAAAGCTTTCACAGGAGCCTCATCTTTAGCTACTCTGAGCTAACAGCAGGTAGTTTTGCTGTTGCCTCTATTTGAAGTGATTTATTTCATCCCTTGACTTTGAAGTGTCTTTTACAATGAAGGAACATTTGTAGTGTTGCCGAGTGTTTTATTCAGAGTGAAACACTTGTTCTCAGTAGCTCCAAAATGATGGCAAACACATGACTTTTGCTGCTGAGGTCCCGAATGTGTTTCGGGGTTATTTCAGAATGTGTATCTGCTGCGTTGTTGCCCTCTAAATGACCTTTTTTTCTAGTCTTCTAAGCACAACTGGATCTAGTATGATATCAGTCCTTGGACTGCTCTGCTACACCAATGATAAATAGTAATAATTCCCACTTTTGGGGTTTGTGAAAATGATAGCATGGATGAATGGCATCCCTGCTGCCTCTGGGATCAGAGGACCTCAGAGGTTAGCATCAAAGCATTCGGGTCCATGACTCTGGGGTTAATGTACTCTAAATCTCTCCAAGGCAAACAAGTGAAAAAATGCCGTTTGGATCTACGCATTCACAGGCATGCAGGGAGCTGTATTTCACTTTTTACGATTTTCATCAGACGCTGATTTGCAGCACTTGTTTTGGAACTTATCTGAAGGTAATAGCGTCCTCGGTTGATTAACTTTATTAGATCTTTACCCAGTGGCCTCATTCTCTGTGCCTGTAATGCCGACTGATTAGGTGGGAACTGCAGGGCACCAAATTGCAGAGAAGGATAATGATTTACATACTGGAGTGATGAGAAAATGGTATTAGAAGTTTTGAAATGTTATTAAAAATGTCAGTTGTAGACCTGGAGACACATACAGCAGGTGCAGATAAAACAAGAAGAATCAGAGGAATCCTAAAAAGGCATTCATGTGTCACGGTGTGCAAACAATTTAGGGGCACAAAATCCACATTCACAGACACAAACCCTGTGCACTTGAAAACACTGCACTTCAGCATGTGCGTTTACTGTATACACTGCCTCTCTGTTACTTGCACAGTGTGCATGTCTTTGTTAGAGGAGTGTTCATGAGTCACCACTGTCTTTACCCTAAGGCTCAGCATCCAGCCAGCTGAAGGAGGGGATGCATGTTTTATTTTTGTCTCTCTAATATGGCGTGAAGACATCATTATCTCGTAACGTTTTTTTTTCCAGAGCTTTTATTGTTTAAAATGGCACTGAATACGTGTATAACTTAAACTGTTTCATCATTAGACGTTCAATCCAGCGTGCGTCATTAGGAAAGGGTTTTGTTATTGCGAGCCTAAGCAGCGTCTGGCTGTATGAACCCTCCTTGGCGAACGAAGGATGTTATCTTTTCTGTCATGCTCATACCAGCACTGCCCATGGGGAAGAGGTGAGCATGCAAGGAACTTGGCTGATTGAGGGCACAGGGCACAGAGGCAAGCTGTGCACTGCTATGGCTGCCTGTGAATACTAAGGATGTCTCACAAGCGAATCTTTTGTCAGCGTCAGCGCCCTTTGAGAAGAGTCATAAATAGCACAGGGGGTGTGAGATCTTCCTGCCATATCATCAAGATTTCCTATTTCAATGTTTAAAACCTTTGTACTTAACAAAAACTCATATATATAATTGATAAATTATGTCAAGCTAAAAATTTTCCAACTTTCTGACATGGTGAGGGGTGATCATATTAAAAATAGCCACATTTTGAAAGAATCTCTCATGAAGTCATAGTTCAGGTGACTATAAGCCCTCAATTTTAGATACATTTTGATACATTTTTTCACCTCTTGATGAAAGAGTCTTCTTCTTTTGCCTGCTCTCTTTAGGGGTTGCCACAGTGGATCATCTGCCTCCCTCACCCTCACTCCCTCTCACCCTATCCCAGCCATCCTCTGTCACATCAACCCTCTGCATGTGTTATGGTCCTGGGTGTTTGACCCACCTTTTTCAGTTTGGGGCTTTCAGGTTCTTTTTATTGTTAAATATTTTCTGTTTGTCAGTTACTTTGCTCATTATTTATGCTGTCATCTTTGTGTTATTCCGTAGCATTTTCAGTCTTCAGTGTTTAGTTCCATTTACTTTCTCTGCTGGTATATTTTATTCCCTCAATGTTTCCTATCTTATTCCCCCATGTCAACTGCTTTATGTTAAGATTTTTATTGTTCCTGCATTTCCCATTCAGTTATGGTCCTCACTTCCTGTTTTATTTTTATAGTTTCTCATTTCTAGTGTCTTGAGTTTAATTCACTTCCCCTCCTGTGTAACTGCATTTGATTACTGTCACCTGTGACTCTTGACCCTCCTGTGTCCACTTCCCCATAACGACTTTGTAAGTAGGTAAGTTTATTTAAATAGTGCTATTCACCAACACAAAGGTCACAAAGTGAGATAATTAAAACACAACTAATATCAATGGAGAACCATTAAAACAGAATACAAATAAATAAATGGATTTAAATGAGTTTTTTAAAAGACTCCACAGAGTCAGCTAAACGTTGGTAAAGTGTTCCAGAGGCTTGGAGCCACAGACTGAAAAGCTTTGTTCACCCAGTCTTTTTTCTTTTGTGTGCTCAAGCTCTTCCTTTGTCTTTTGTCACAGCATCTGTTAACCTCCTCTCTCTGTTTCCAGCCAGTTTATTTAGTTTTCTGATGGACTTTGTTTATGAACTTTTCACCAGCCAAAATAAAGGCTCACTTTTGATTCTGCACTAGATTCATGAGCCTTCTCCATGAGTTTGCTCCTTTATTTCTGAGCTTCATATTCACCACCTGTTGTCCAGAGCATCAACTACTGGTTCAAACCATCTCAACCCTGCCTCTCTAAGTCACCAAGTCCAAAGGGCTCGACCTGATCTACGCATGTCTAATCTTCTCCCGTCTTTTTTTTGTCGGTGCCGCCGTCAACAAACCATACAGCGTGGTAGGTCTCACTACCATCTTGTGAATATTCCCTTTCACTCTTGCTGTTCTCTTTCTGTCACAAATCATCCCTGACACTCATCTCTACCCTGTCTGAAGAGTGACATTTCAACACCTTTTCTAGCAGAAACACTGTCTGGTGTCATCTTAAACTCTCCTCACATGTGAAATGAAATCCATTCAGCTTTTTTTTTAATCATTACTTTACATGGTTCTAAAATTGTGTTACTATCTCAGTATGCCTCTACCTCTCTCTCTTCAAAGACTCACATTTACCAGTTAGTAAAAGATCAAATAAAATTTGGTATTTATTTTAGATTCCTAGTCCTGCCTTCCTCTGAGGCCAAAAAAAGAGTTGTTCCCAGGGCTTTTATGCCTGTGCTGGATTATGTTGACGTTATTCGTGTGCAGGCATCCTCGCGGTGTTTACACAAGCTTGATGGATTCATCACAAAACTCAAAACTCTTGCTATTGCACATTGTATGCTTGAAGTGGATGAACTGTTTTGTCCTCTTGTAAACTCATGAACAAGAACATTTGGTTTTGCAGAGCCTACAGAGTTACATCCTTCAAAAAAGTATACAAAAAATATGTTTTTGGTCGTAAGGATGAATTAGAAAAAAAGAAGGGGACTTTTAAAGATGCTGCTTGGAATCAGTTGCAAAAATCAGTTCAATCTTAGTGAGTTGGTCTCACCAAATGACTAGAAGAAGCAGTCACATCTGTCTGCAGCTGTATGCATGACCCTTATTACCCCTGTTTTATGCTTAGTTGATGTTTCATTCCATTTGTATATGTGTTTAATGTGAATAACTGTGTGCATACTGGATGTGTATTGTACATAATCCTGATTGAGCTGCTGCCTACAACTTAGTGAGTGCTTTTGCACAAGATTAGATTAGAAATATAATCATAAATGATAATAACAATGAAAATGGCACCAAAATCAGTTTCACTGAACTGTGAATATTTGGGCCTCAAATGGATTTGTGATTATAATATATGAATATGTAAGTCTGTTAGCGATAAAGTTTCAGGTCAGGTAGAATTTGCAGAGGTAAGAAAATGGGAGAAGCTCCTGGAGGAACATCTTTAGTTTTTTACCAAGATTTTAGGTCACAACATCAGAACAGAGTTGGGCCAAGAAAAGAGTTTTAGATAGGAATACGCTGTGTATAAATAGGTATACTGCACAAAGGTACACTGCTAGAAATCTCATTGGTATTCCATACAGGTTTAGTAAAGGTTTGAAATACTTTTTTGACTCTTTCTGCTCTACAGTAACAAAGCTAAGTAACTCAATAACCTCAATCTCTTCCACGCACCCACACTGGTAGACACGCATGAACGACAACGTAGGAATCCCGACTCTCCCTCCCTTTAAAATGGAGCAGCCACCCAGTGCGTCAGTAACCTGATTACCCCAGCTGTCAGTCTGAATAAGGCCAGGCTTCGGGATCCTCCCGTCGTCTGATCCTCACTACATGATAGAAGCAGTCCTCCTTGAGATTTTGGAGCAGAGCAGGACAGACACAATCACAGGGAAGGGGAAAGAACTGGTAGGACCAGCAAAAGCCAGCAGGTAAGATGCAGTAGTTAAAACTTTGATTCTGGCTTCTTTGGTTCTGGTGAGTTTAAGTTTTTTAAATATTTGTGAGTAGATTATATCTTAAAGTAGAAACATTTTCCTGTATGTTTTATATTTACATTATAAACACATGTGCTTCTTGCTCTATCTAATCCTGAGTTACCCTCCCAGATTTCTTTGGGAGTACTCTCTTTTAGGCTTTGCATAATTAAATAAATGACTTGAGCTGATGATAAAAACTGATTTTTTTTATTATTTTTTTTAAAAGCTGCATGTGTGGATAAAAGCAAGTGTAGGAGTATCAAAGTGAGCAGCCAGTTAGTAAGGGGAGGGCTACAGGATACAACTAGTGGGTGGACCTTGATTATTGTTTCCGTGCACAACAAGTCTCTCATTTGTGCCGCCTTTCCCTCAAAACAGGAGAACTTTGAATGACTTTGAGTGAGCTGCTGCGCAGAAAGATTAACTGAACCTTCAACATCTATATTTCATTAATCTGCATCTTCCAGTACATCTGTTGGCTTTCCACAACTACAAGCTTAAAAACTCCACAAAGACTTTGGATCACTCTCTGGACTGACTGAACAAGTTAGAGTACGGCAGAAAAACACTAAGGGCACTGAGCTGCACTTGGCAGCTCCAAAAACAATGGCAGAGTGCACACCGGATGTTAACCCCACCAACGTGATCCAGAATCCAGAGGCTGACATAAAGGAGCTGAGTGAGGTTTCGTCTGAGTCTGCATCAGCAGGAGCAGCCAAAGTCAGACCTGCAGACGCGGGGCTGATTCGAAGTTTGTCCAAGTCAGACTCTGATTTGTTGGCATCACCACTCGGAGAGGAGGATGGAGGTCTGGTTGGCCGAAGTGGGTCTGTGTCTAACTGCAGTTCTGGGCAGCCATCCATGGAGCGCATGCCTTCCTTTGCCTCTGAGTGGGATGAGGTAATACTCAAGTTCTAGGGATGGGGAAAAAGTGGGAGGGTGTAGAGGACAGAGGGAGTGGTACTGTCACTGCTCAGGCATGGACAGGCTTTCGAGTGGAGCGTGTTAATGTCTTTAAGAGAGAGTGTGTTAGCAAGTGTGAATGTGTGAGGGGAAAAAAAAGAAAACCAATAAGAGAAGTAACTCTTGATTAGTGTGAAAAAAGACAAATGAGAACGGGCGAGGCAGTGCATTTCATGCTAGAGGAAGGAAGGAAGGAAGGGAGAGGGGGAGAGCGGAGGCAGCGCTATGAGAGCGATCAGGAGTCCAGCAGAAGCAGTGATAGAGTAACTTTACCCAGGCTGTCGGCGGAGAATGCCTGCGGGCGAGTGCTTGAATGCATGAATGGCTTGATCACTTGCACCGACCTCCCTGTAGCAGCCCTGGCATCCAAGACTAATTGGGCTTGTGCTGTCATTCCATATCCACTCAGTACATGTCTCAAGGGCCGACCCACGCTTCCACTGTCTCCTGCTCTCTTCTGGCTCCTTTTCTACGTCTTGCGCCATCTACTTTCAGCCCAATGTGAATGGTCCTCCACCCCCCATTATTGCCAAAAGCCTTAACTTGTGATTTCTGAGCACTTTGGAGCATCAATGCAGTACACCCTAAAGCACTGCAAAAACCACGGAATGAATAATCATTTCTTAGCAGAACTTAAATGGTTGGAGACAAAGAAGACAATGGCTGACGACTGATAATATATTATTAAATTATACAGCTTAGAGGCAGAGCAGTACAATTTTTTAAAATGTCCACAGCAAAGTAGAACATATCTGACGCTTCATGCCTGGTGATTATTCCCCATCACAATAATAACGTGAAGGATTTTAAACAGATTATCAGATTAAGTTTTGGCATAATGCCATATGTCATCAAACCCAGCTGATATCTTGGCTAGCAAATGGTTTAAGTCAAACTAAAATGCCTCTTAAGAAAAGGCTTTAGTTGTCTGCAATTTATTTGGGGCACTCAGTTCTTCCTGCTTGCATGATTTTTTTTGCTATCAGTGCTTAAGCAAAAGCTATTGGCTCCACTGATAATTACAACTTGACCGATTAGTTTCTTAAAAATCAATCTTTTTATGCAAAACAGAAGAGAAACTACAATTGGGCAGCCAAATGAGCAATACGAAACCCTCTTTCATTATATCCACTAAGACTTTATATAAAAGATGGATCTAAAAAGTGACTGTAATGCAAATGTGCATTCCTTAATGTCCAGCAGGGAAGAATGGTTGCAAATCAAAGTCACATTATACACATGTCTTTGAGGAAACACTGCTTCTGCTCTTTTACTCAATTTTATTAAATGTTACAATCTCATTTGCTAGCGTCAAGTGTTATTGAATACATCATCATGCTCAAGTTGTAACTTGTGGGTCCAAAAGGAAGGTAAAGCAAGATATAGTATCCTGTAACTGTGTAGTGTTCCTCAGTGAGCTCCACTTGCTTGTTACATCCAGTTTAAAGCTCATAGACCAGCTAATGTTTCACAACAGGACTTCACTTAACATTGGGTCACATTGTGCTCGCTACATCCATCTTTTATGTTCAGTCGCTCATCCATTATTTTTGGTTAGGTTGGGACTATTCCAAAATCCAGCATCTGAAGACACTGCTTTATGGTCACAGTTATCCAAAAGACAGTCTGTGATTGTAAACCAATGCCTGTGATTCTTGTTTTCCATATATTATCAGTTGTAAGTAAATGTAACACAAAAAATTCATTTTTAAGATTTTAGAATTTGCAACGTGCACCAGAAGGACAGCACTTTTTTAGTTTCTTTTAGATTTCATTGATTTCATAATTTTATATATTTAATTATTTAAGATTGCAAATTCAAAGAAGGCTTATGTTTGTATGCATGACTTTTAAATGACAATTAAACACAAAATGTCTTCCCTTGATGTCAATGATGGCCCCACAGGCTCCAGAAATCATGACTGCTTCCTAAAAGTTTAAAAGCCTTTACTGTTATTTTAAGTGTATGTATACTGACTGCACTGGAAAGTTCAAAAGTGCCATATGCCTGTTGGGGAAATCAGTTTTCTTTTCATTTTTTCTTCTATATTTTTAATCGATTTTACAGCACTTTAAGCTTTTCTTAAAGAATGCTCAGAGTGAGTTGTTACAGTAAATGTTACCTAAATCTGTCTCACTGTGACCATCAGTAAGACAGCTGACTTGCTTGCCCTGATCTTGACTCAGTTTCGAGCCTGTTTGGACTTGATTCAATTTTAAAAGATTTATCTTAAACTAATCTTGCCTCATGTTTTAATGAAAGCATTTTTAAAAAATATGTTCACATTAAAAAAGTATGGTTTGTACCATATGTTACAACAAGGGCTGCAGTAGCTGAAGCAGTTTAGGGGTCCAAGACATCTTGAACTTGGATCTCTCTCTTTGTCAGCCCTGCATACCCTGTGCCTGTTTTCTGCTCCACCCCTGTTCTCTGACAGGACTGTTTACCCAGGCTATGTTGGGTGGGGTGTCCTGTTCTCAAGGGCATCCTGTTTTGCAGCTGTCCTGGAGTGTCTGTTTCTCTTCCACATTTCAAGGGATTTGTTTGGGTTGGGGATATGGGTGTGGGTGAGGCTGAGGGCAAAAGTTAAATCAGTTTGTGCATACATGTGTTTATATACACTATGTGTATATATACAATAGCACCAACACTTAGGGAGACTTACACCACATTTTTATTGCATTAGCAAATAAAAACAGCTATCAAAGGCATTACATTAGGCACAAAATGTTTGTTATGCTTAAGTTCAAATAAGGACAAAAAAGTACTTGGATGCTCTCTATTAGCATCAAAGTCATAATATTTTAGTCTTTGCTTTCTGTCCTTTTACTTGTAGAACAGCTTGACAGCATTCTCTTAATAGCTATGGTGAAGTTTTTCCATCATGTTTCAGTCAGCAAAGCTTTCAGTTCATGCAGACAAGCATGTCAACAAGCTGGCTTTTTTTCTCTCCCTTAGGTGCTCTAAGGACTCTCAAAGAGTCGCTTTCGAGTCATCATCCTGACAAAAAAAAAAAAAAAGAAGCTTATTTTGGTTGCTACCCTTAAAATGCAGAGTTCATGATTCCATCAGTGAATATATACAAGTTCACCTGAACACTGCCTCAAACCTGCATGCGTCCTCCACCTTGCTTTGTCATAATGTGCCAAAGCAAGGTGACCTGACTGAAGATTTCCCCCCTGGCTTTCTCCATACCGGCTTTCTAGCATTAGATCCTTGTAGGTTGAATTTAAAAACCATCCAAAAATAACACAAGTTTTAAAAAGCCTTACTGTGCATGTTCTTTTGCAAATTTAATCCTTGCTGCCTTATTCTTTAGGCCTACAAACGGTTTCTGTCATATCACTCTCCCTCTGTGCTCACTCTTTCTACTCAAATGGCCTGTGAACTGAATTTGTCTTGTTATTCTTGTTGATGCGTGATATGATTCTTGTGGCTGTTTCTCACCTGTTCCTCTTCATTTTGCTCACAGTTATGTAGTTGAGTTACTGGTGCTTCAGCCTTTTTAATCTTTTTAACCATAGACCAGGCTGTGAGGGATAAAAGTTCGAGTTTTGCTCTTTTAATGAACATCGGTAGCTTACTATACTCATGTTTACTATGTTTACCAATTTTGCAGTTGCTGCTCAAAGATTGTTTATAGTGGATATATAAAACCAGTGACCCTAAGCATGAAATTGCCTTATGGATCTGTCTGGAAGTCTGCTGATCCAATTGCTGAGCCAATGTATGTCATAATGCAATCAACCACCACATTAAACATGAAAACATTAATGCAACATACCAGGCCTAGAGGGGGACTGGGCTTCAGGTCATATAAATAAACACTTTCGTGGCAGTATGTGCACACAAAGAAAGCCAAACTGTATACACATTATGGCATTCAGATGATCTCATTAAAAAAAGAAACCTTTGAGCTCAATAACCCCATTGATACATTTAAAAAAATATTATATCTGGTATGTTATATAACTATAAAGCATTTTTTGTTCTCCTTTATTGTGAAAAGACTTGATATTCTATGAAATTTTTTATTTAAACAAAGACAGGCATTCGTTTTTGTGATGAGAAAGCTTTCCTTTCTGATACTGTGGATCAAAAATCTTCAGATTAGCCATTAGTTCAGGACTTGAAGTTGTTGGTGTGGAGAGTGATACTACTGTGTAATGCTTTGACGCATACAAATCCTTGTGGAGTTGTCTGTAGTGTGATTAAACTAAGCTTTAATTAAGGAAAATACTCAGCAGAAAACCTCAGAGCCCTGAAATGGCAGACATCTGCAGGGTGAGTGGTGCTGCTGCATCTGTTGTTTCACATTTATGACATGAATCATGATGTCCTGTGCTTGTGCTGTCAGCTGTTGCTGGATTACTAAATGATATTGCTGACATGTGCCTAGGACCTGCACCTTTCATCAGAATTTCTGCCTAAAGTAAGATTGTTTTGACTGCATATAATTTTGTTTTATTGAAAACAGATGAACAATGACATTTCCTGCATCCTTTATATTTTTGTAATTGTTCCAAATTCAGTTTAAATATGTAAACTGTATTAGTCGATATACCTTGGTTGTAAAGTTGTTTTATTTCCTTTCTGTCAAACACAATAACCACAGGTGAGCTTTTTTTCAATGTTTAGAACAGGTTTCATGACCCTGTAATGAATTATTTCCTTCTTTTGATTCTCTAAAAATTTTTTCCTTTGTGAATTTGACTCTGTTAGCCACTTCTCCATTTTAGTTCTTTCCCACTACGAATAAAATGTAAAACCAGGAAATGCTGTCACTCAGGAAAGCTGAGGAATATAACAGCCGGGTGTTTTGAGAAACCATCCTACTTTGGCAAATTGTCTTGCCTGTAGGCTAATTTGACCCTAATCCTAACCATAGCAAATATTCACAATAGCTTAAAAAAATGAAGTAAATTTGGGGTTTGTGTTGTGCGCATATGCAGTGCATGCGCAGAAACAAGGGGTAGGATGGATTCCCAGAACACCCGGCATTAACTTCAACACCACTGATGACAGCAAAGTTTGAGGGTAAACTACTTCTTATTGATTTGTGGTGTCTCGTAAAATAAAAAAAAATCAAGTTCAAATTTAGTTTTAATTGTTTGTGTTAAACAAAATTATTTATGCATACATATCTAGGTTAAATCTTACAGCCCAAATTAGCTAAACTAGTAGCTAGCTAGCTTAAATCAGGCGCAGCTGAAGTTTGCTAACATTAAAAAACTTGTCAAAATGTCTCATAATTCTATGGAAGCCCGTTTCCGCCACTAAAAAAACAAACAAAAAAAAAAATATCCATAACTCGAAATTTCAAGTTATTTTCTTGAAATTTCAACTTATTAACTCGAATTTTTGACTTATTAACTCGAAATTTCGAGAAACATATCTCGAAATTTCGAGAAACATAATTTGAAATTTGGAGAAACATAACTCGAAATTTCGAGTTACTTTTCTCAAAATTTCAAGTTAGCTCTGCCAATCAGTAATTTACGTGAATGATGTCACTTTCTTGTTACCCGGAAGCATATGGCGCAAAGTAACGCACACTCAAAACTCTGAAAACAGAAGCTGTGAGATGGACCTTTAAAAAGGTCAATCCTCACAAAGCTCCAGGACCGGACGGCATCCCAGGCCGGCTACTCAGAGTGTGTGCAGACGAGCTGGCAGAGGTGTTCACCAACATCTTCAACCTCTCCCTGAGGCAGTCAGTGGTCCCCACGTCCCTCAAAGCATCCACCATCATTCCCGTTCCCAAAAAATCAGTGGTCTCCTGTCTGAATGACTAATGTTGCACTGACATCCGTCATCATGAAGTGCCTGGAGCGGCTGGTCAAAGGTCACATCTGCTCCTCCCTCCCTGACACACTGGACCCTCTTCAGTTTGCCTATCGGACAAACAGAGCCACAGAGGATGCCATCGCCCTGGCAACGCACACCACCCTCACTCACCTGGAGAAAGGGAATACATATGCAAGGATGCTCTTCATCGACTACAGCTCGGCATTTAACACTATCATCCCCTCAAAACTTGCCACGAAGCTCGTCGACCTTGGGCTGGGAACACCGATCTGCAGATGGATTCTAAACTTCCTCACAAACAGGCCCCAGGTGGTGAGAGTTGGTAAGCACACCTCCTCACCACTCATCCTAAACACAGGTACGCCACAGGGTTGTGTGCTTAGCCCCCTCCTATATTCCCTGTTCACACACGACTGTGTTGCTAAACATGAGTCCAACATCATCATCAAGTTTGCGGATGACACAACCATCATAGGCCTCATCACAGGCAATGATGAGACGGCCTATAGAGAGGAGGTGATGGCACTGTACGAGTGGTGCCTGGAAAATAACCTGACTCTCAACATCAGCAAAACTAGAGAAATGATAGTGGTCTACCGGAAACGACCAGTCAGAGAACACCAGCCCATCCACATCAACGGTGTCAAGGTTGAAAGGGTCAGCAGCTTCAAGTTCCTTGGAGTCAACATCACTGAGGACTTCTCCTGGACCCTTCACACAGACACTGCTATCAGGAAAGCTCGCCAGCGGCTTTACTTCCTGAGGAGGCTGAGGAAGTTTAGCATGAACGCCAACATCACCTCAAAATTTTACAGGTGTGCAATTGAGAGCTTGCTGACGAGCTGCATCACAGTTTGGTACAGAAGCTGCTCTGCCAGCAGCCGTAAATCACTACAGAGGGTGGTGAAGGCAGCAGAGCACATCACTGGCATGAGGCTTCCTGCCATTCAGGACATTTATCTCCAGCGATGCCTCCGTAAAGCACACAGCATCATCAAGGACCACAGCCACCCAGCACATCAGCTGTTCTCCTTGTTACCATCTGGCAGACGTTACAGGAGTCTGTCTGCTCGGACTACAAGACTTAAAAACAGTTTTTACCACCAAGCCATACGACACCTCAACCACAACACTTAAACACACACAACACAGCACTCAGAAGCTACCCTGCAGCTTCACAAGGACTCTGTTTAATCTGCACTGGTCACTTCACTTTATTGTTATTGATATTTATATTTAAAAAGTGCAATACTGTAATTTTCTGCTGCTCATTCCTGTGCAATATCCCATCTGCCCTCCCATCATATTTCTTTTCAAGATTTTCTTATTTAATCACTAGTGTACATATATTTATATTTATAGATACATATATGTTTAGTCATCTTTTCTCTTTTACCATGTCTCTCTAACATTTTGCTCTTTACTATTTTTCTATTTTTTATTTTATTTTATTTTATTATATTTTATTATATTTTCTCCTACTGTATCATGCTGCTGAGTGACTGCTGCTCGTCAAACACATTTCATTGCAATGTTGACCCTGTGCTAACTTGCATATGACAAATAAAACTGAAAACTGAAACCGGATCGCAACAAATTGGCGCTTTTACAAGTACGTTTGCTGATAGTAATGCCATGTGATTCAGCTAATAACACAAGGATTTCATCATGTTTGAAGCCACGCTGAACATACTCAGCAATCTGTGCATTCATGACTAGATGTAATACCGGTAGCTTAGCTGTAGCATTTGTACCTGAGGGCTTCAGCTTCCGGGTAACAAGGAAATGATGTCATTCACATAGATTACTGATTGGCAGCGCTAACTCGATATTTCGAGTTACTTTTCTCAAAATTTTGAGTTAATAACTTGAAATTTCGAGTTAATAAGTCGAAATTTTGAGAAAATAAGTCAAAATTTTGAGAAAAAAGGTCGAAATTTTGAGAGAAAAAGTCAATATTTTGAGAAAATAACTTGAAATTTCGAGTTATGGATCCTTTTCTTTTTTTTCTTTAGTGGCGGAAACGGGCTTCCATATAAATCAAATAAAATTGCAGCAAGTGTTAATATTTTATGGTAAAGGTTATGGTAATTATTATTAATTGAGAATAATTTAAATGCCTTCTAAGTGGTGATATTTATTTTAAAACCTGATTTACAGTTTTTTTCAAGCACAACTATATGTTTCATGAACATCCCACCAAATCTAAATATTCCAGTACATGATTTTATGTCAGCATCCTGCACTATTTTCATTTGAATGTATATTTTAATTATAGAGGAACAAGCAAGGTTCTTTTTTCTTTCTTTGAGGATAGGGAAAAAATGTTAAGCTTCAAAAATGCATCTTAGACTACATCTTGCAGGCCTTAATAACATTTATTAATAACTACTCAAAGATAAACTACTATCCAGTTTTACCATTACTGTTCCTGTAAAATTAAACAACATTTGTAAATTGGTTTGATGGTTATTATCAATAGCAGGCATTTAGCAAATGTAAATATTTCTCCCAGTGAACTGACTACTTTCACCTTTCACTACTTTTACATGTGGATTTAATTGTGAATTTCTCCTTTTCCCTTTGATGTAATGCTACAAATAACTTCAATTATATAGTAATTTTCACTTCAGTTATCTTAATGTCATTAAGGTGATTGGCATCGTACATGTGTTGAACGCTCAAAAGCCAAAGGTTAACACAGCCACATATTACAGATGCTTGACTGGGTTCATTTCTGCATGTACTCAAAGTTTCCCAGTGGTATTTCTGGGGTTTCAAATTATTCTTCCTTTACTTATGGCTGTGGTTATAAATCACACAAGCTGATGTGGCCCTCTAATATATTTTTATCTTGTTAATTTGGTTCTGTTAAATATTCACATGCTTTATGCATGTAGTAAGAAAAAATGAAAAGGGCACAAAAATATCATAATGTTGTAGATTACAGCTGGTGCCAAGTTTTTTACAGTATGTGCAAGCTGGTTCATAAATTATATAGCGAGCTACAGCAGAGTGAACACATTCCAAGATCTGGTTTGACAGATGTGGTACATTAATATGAGAGTAATGGTGTTTTCAGGAGGCTTGGTGGGGTGAGGCACAGTCCTGCTTCTGATGCCTGTAAAATTTCACAACAGGTGTATCAGAAGCAGGAGACTGCTTCTACACTGCTTCCAAACTGCTTTTTAATGCTGTTTTTGCACATGGGCAAGAGCTGAAACTATAATTCCTTTTAAAAATGGGAGTTTAAAACTTTGAAAATAGAAATTTCAGATTGTACATTTTAAGATGTCCAAAACTGTCAAGCCAATTCAACTCTCCACTCTTTCCAGGCGTCCTCTAGCATTGAGATCACCACAAAAACTGTGATCCATGATCTTCATGGCATGCGTTCAGCTCCATTAGCAGGTCCATGTAACATATTTTTAATAGCTTTAATTATAAAACTGCACTAATTTAACATCTATGATTTAGAGTAACAAAAAAAATACATATTAGCACCCTTGATGTTTTGTATGTTTTCTGATAATTCACTGGCGAAATCTGCATACAACTGCATAAAAGTGAACACCCTTTTTTCAAATTTGTTTGATTTTGTGACTTGGCACAGATATTTAATTGGAGGGGGGTTTTTTTTGACAAGCAGGATTGAGTAAAATTATTATGAAAGTTACACTTAAGCGGCCCTTAAATTTATTGCAATGTGAGTTCAACCTAAGCTAGCAGCTTTCACAATAAACCTTAAAATATATTTCTTCCTCAATAGAATTTTAGAATCTTGTGAAAAAATACTTTCAAACCTGTTTATATGTAACTATATTTACATCATACGGATTCTTGAATGATACTTGAAAAGATGAATAAGCTGAACCATAAAGGCGTTCTTGACTTTACTGTTACGATTCTCACAGGCTTTATTTATGCTGTGTGGTTTCAGAGCTGTCAAATAAAATCTGGTGGATAGAATTATGTGTTGCTGGTCTTGTATACTGTGGAGCTACTGGGCCATCTGTCTTTATTGACAGTGATACTGAGGCGCTAATCCTGTTTCCAGACAAGCGACAGTGAAGCAGGCAGCCTTTCTAAGTAGTCTTTTTAGTATTTCTATATTCAGCCATCGTTTTCTTTGTCTTTTCTGTTCTGGATTTGCAGCCATCATTTATGCGCATTCAGACTCTGGCTCAGTGAACAATAATGCTCTCTAAAGCGCATTGTTTAGGATCATTTCACATTATCTCTAACATGTTAGCTAGTATGTAGTTTGAGGAATTTAAATGCCTACTGTTGTTACAAAACTAGCTGAACTGCAAATATGTGTATAATGTAGCATTTTTATACTTTTTTGTGTTCTTGCTGCACAGAAAAAGGGAAATTAAGGAAGGATGGTGCTGATCAAGTGACACTTGCCAAGCTTAGCTTGTCATCGGGTCTTTAATATAGCTTATACCTCTTCAGCAATGGCCCCATCTGATCAATCACAGTCATGGATAAGTCTGCTTACAACAGACTGCTGCATGCTACAAAGAAACATAAATCTAAAATGTTAGAAAAATATGAATATGTTAAATATGTAGAGCCAGCAAGTATTACATCTTCTGCAGACAAATTAGTGATGTTTGTGTGTATAATTGACAAGTCAACAAGTAAAAATAGAGTTCCTGTTTTAGGGTTATATATTGAGGTTTATAGAAATATAAAACTGATTTGATTGATTGATTGAACGAACAGGAAAAAGGGATTTTAAGGAATTAATTAAGGATTAAAGTTGAATCTTTATTTATTACTGATGTTTAGCAAAGATAGACTAAGATTTTAGACGTTCAAAAGAAATGTGAGACTCATTCTTAGTATGTATGAGGTCAGAGGGATGTCGCAGGACTGTTGATGCTATTTTCTAGATAACTGATTGGTCAGAAGGTGATGATTTTGCAGCTTTTTGTTCTCTTTTCTTAAATATAACCTGCTCTAGACCAGCTTTTTTAATCATTCTTTTAAATCTAAGCTCTTTCCATGGGGTTTTATGGGACATAAAACATGGTAAATACACACATCTATACTGTGATAAAGATGCAGTATGTCTGCCAGCACACTACTGGAGTGGCCTCAGCTGTTTGCTGACTTGTACTTCCCAGTTTGCCTGTTGATTTGCTCTTTGGTGGAAGGGACAGGACAACTGAATAGAATATTAATTGTCACTTTGTGCATTTGACATGTTGCGTTTGTAATAATTTCAATTAAATATAGAGTTTAAATGTTTTAAAATTAATTAATTGCATTCTGTTTTTATTTATGTTTGACACAGTGTCCCCAGACAAGTAGGTCCAACAGCAACTAAACCCTATAGAAGTCACACCCTAATAGGACTTAAAAAATGTTCATTGCTGATGTGCGACCAATTTGTCTGTAATTTTTGCCTCTAGCTGAAGTTGGGGAATTTTCAATTTTTATTGTAATTACATTAAAATATTCCATCTCCTGGTTTCCAGCAGTACTTGAGGGTCTAGAATCTCTTGGAATGTCATCACACGTGTATTTATTTCTCATCTTGTGTGCACTAAAACACCCAAGATGAGAGTTAGTATCTAAAGACTGTAGAGTAACACTCACTCAGGCTGACTACCCCAGGATAAAATTGTCCAAACCCTGGCAAATAACAGGCCTGTCTTAAAGATAACAGGCTCAGTCACCAGCATGTTAAAGTGCCATTGATTTAAGTCAGCAATGTGTTATTTGTATTGATTTGTCAGTGATATAAAGGATACACAATACATCCCAGGCTGTTAAGCAACACTGAGTTATTGCTACAGTTCTGATAACTGACTTTCTGCTGATGATAAAATGTAGGCAAACCTGATTTCTAACGTGCTTTTTGTGTTTCTTTTCCTGCGTGCAAAACGTCTCACTCACGAGTAAAGCAGCACCAAGAGATCAAAAATGACTTGATGTTATGTTTTCCTAATTAGCTCACTTGAGTTGAGCATCAAACACTTGTTGAACCAGCAAAACATAGCTAAGCAGAAATGCAACGTCTTGCACGCCTCTGTGGTTAAAGCGCTGCTCCTTCCATATTTACAGCAGTTTTATTGTCCTCTCATATAAATATACATCATATCACCTGGTTTCTGTTTAAACAGCTTTGTTAGTGTCCTAAATAAACTCGCAGATGGGAGCAGGTAAAAAGTTGCTTTTCTTTGAAAGGATACTTTTGGCCTTTTACCAGCAGAGGTCTTGATTCTGAATACAGTAAGGGGCCTTGTTCTTGTAACGACAGCATCTCTCAGTCATCCTGGGTCCACCGTCTTGGTTGCAATTCTGCCTCTTTGCTGTTTGCTGTGTCTGAGGGGCAAGGCTCCAGCTCCACCATAAACTACAACATCGTCCCCACTGCTGCTGTGTTGTAAACCTTTTTGTTGAGAAAACCCAACCAGCTTGAGTGGAGTATATTACATTTTATTCACACCTATGCTTCTAAATACATTTTGCAGTATGCACACATCTAATTTTAGACGCATGCAAGCAAAATCCTCATGCTGTCGTGCCTTCCTCCTTAGTTTTCCATGCAGCTAAGAACAGCCTCTTTATCTCAGTAACCTCAACTGCTTCCTTTAAAATGAAAATAGGCTACAGACAACAGGAAAATAAAAATTGCAAAGCATTTCTTTGCAATTTTACTGTTATTGGCAGAAAGCAGTCATTGGCCTGAATGGGGAGAAAAATGGGGCAATCAAGTTGCCTGATATACTTTTTTACCCACCATTGGTTGAGAATTGGCAAACAAACGTCTCCAAACCAACAGAACCTGCCTTTATATCACCCACACAGAGTGGGGGTGAGTTAAGGAGTTAAATTACTTAATCACCTTGGATTTATGTTCAAGTCTTAATCTCCTAAATTAGATCAAGACCAGTCCTCCAAAAATTTGGTCTCTGAGACAAAGCAGAGTGTAATTCAAGGAATGTTGATCTTAACTTGTCCTTTGGTCAATAATTAGGATTTAATTAGGATTTAAAACCTCTTCAGAAAAAAGCTTGTTTCAAGATTGAGAGGAATAAGTCATGATATCTGGAGGTGTTACAGAGTAAGTGCCAAGGACTGAAGGAGTGATCACAGGAATTCAGTAGGGCGGTTGATTGCATTGGAAAGAAGCAAAAATGATTTCACCTTTACCATCGGATCTTTTTCACTGAAGCACTCGAGCATGAAAAGGTGGCACAGAGTGGATAATTTTTTGCAATATGTGCATGAACTGAGGAGCGGCTTAAACTGTATTAACATCTAAATCACTTCAGGATTTAGTGCTATCATTCAGCTGAGCACCGATTTTTATGATACAGCCCACTCAAACCTCCAAGTGCTTCATAACAGCATTATCAGTAGCATTTCAGTGTGAATACATCTACTTGATCATATCCCCTCTGACTCCCAGACATTTTCTAGAAAATACGCTATGAGTTAAACTTAATACCATTGAGAAAAGGCTGGGTTAACTTCACCTTTCAGATATAATACTTAAGGAAAAAGCAGTGCTTAACTAGATTCAGAGAACAAACTGTGACTTTATAAATTATTATTTCATACCTATTTGGTTAGGTTGATGCACGCTAGCTATACTGCTGTGTTAGGCCAACAGAGCACTGCTTCCAAACTACCGCATTACTTGAGGTTCCTGGAGTTTCCATTGTGGGTCAAAGCCTTTATCTTTATCAGGCTGGGTTCAGCCCATATGGAAAAGAAATAGTAAAAACTTATATGATTTACTCATGAAAGTGGCCACTTTCTCAT
The DNA here is from genome assembly GCF_001858045.2 of Oreochromis niloticus. NCBI lineage: Eukaryota > Metazoa > Chordata > Actinopteri > Cichliformes > Cichlidae > Oreochromis > Oreochromis niloticus. The sequence goes on from NC_031970.2 coordinate 9,937,928, forward strand.
TACTTTCATATATTGTTTTAGTAAGTATCCAAAACATACAAGTTTCATTATATAATTTTTCAAGGGATCTTATATCTGTTTTCACTCTTGTATGCTTTTCATACAAGTTTCACACAAGACAGATACAAACTTTATAAGATTTATATAAATCTTTTCCATATGGGAGGTGTCAGACACTGTGTCTATTATACACATTAGGCTTCAAATATATAACTTTTTGATAAAGCTAGTAATTGACCCATTCCTTAGTTATGCTGCTGTAGGCTTAAGCTGCAGGCAGATCTTCTATAATGCACTGAGCACCTCTCCTCTCTTTCACTCCCCATGTATTTGTACACCGTTACTGCATGTAATTAGCTTTGTGTCTTCTCTCTCTTGTAGTTTGCGCTTTGTTCTGTGATTTGTTTGTTGTGTTTCTTCCTTCACCCCAGCCGGTCGTGGCAGATGGCTGCCCTCCCTTAGCCTGGTTCTGCCGGAGGTTTCTTCCTGTTAAAATAGAGCTTTGGGTTTTTTTTCTTTTCAGTAATGCAAAGCGCTTACTTCTAGGGTATTGTTGGGTTTCTGTGTCTTATGTTATAGTGCCTTTACCTTATACTATATAAAGCACCTTGAGATGAGTTTTTTTAATAATTAATTTTTTTTGTGATGTGAAACTGTATAAATAAAACTGAATTAAAGTAGGTTTTGCTTTGTGTTAATGCAGAAATTCCATGAGGTATACAGGCGGTAGTAAACAGTAGTGATTATGGGAAATGTCTGACACTGAAATAAATGTCTTAATTTTCTTAATATGAGTTAGACTGGTGTTACACTGAGTGATAGAACAGCCTACTGCTGGTTATCTTGGCATTAAACCTAGAAACAGGTTTAAATGGCTATATTAGTTTTGTCTAAAACCAACAAAATATTCCATCCAGCAACTGTTATGCCTATTTTATCACCAATTAATATATTATAGAATAAAATCAGTAATTTTATTCATGCAAAAACCAAAGTTTGGAAATAGAGACTATGTGTTTTGGCTGTGGCTGGTGATTTCCTGATGTCTTTGCTGACTTCTTGGGAGCTGTTCCTGGGGGCATTCATTTTGTGTATGGAGTCGAGATATAACAAATACTGAGATTTTGAGGTGCTGGTGGGCAGATTTTGTGGACTTTAGACACAGCGAGGCTCACTCATTGTGTCGCACCTTTACTCTAACCTGAAGTAACCAAATTTTAGCTATAACTTCATATTTTGTGTGCAGATCTGAGCATTTTATTGATCCTCTCTTTTAACTCACTTCAAGAAAGCCAACAAGCACATTTTCCCAAATCCAGAACTATTGCTTTAATTTTTCTTGTGGTGTAAAAATTCCTCTGTAACATCATTCTTGCGTAACCACCATTTTTAACTTTGGCTTAGGGCTAAAGTGGACTTGCTTGTTAGTGGATAAGTACATGTGGCACAGTTCACATGGTAACTGTTTCATGAGAAATACCTTTAATATACAATACAGTGCAAAAAATGTTGGGCATCAGGTAAGGGTACAAACAGCAAACACAGAGCCAGAGTAAAAGCCAAAGAATAAAGCCCTGATTTTATGGCGCCCAAGTCTGGGAAGAAGCGAGAGGACGAACTATGGCAAGCCCTCCAAGATATTGTGGACATCCTACTCACTCTATAAAACTATGTAAAAGTGTACCTGGGGGAATTAATGCAGTTTTAAAAGCAACAGATGGACTTTATATGAACTTAATTGATAAACTATTCATTACATTGTTTTTGAAAGCAACCTTGCTTTACTTCTGGTGGGTGCAATGTTTGCACAGTGCTGTGTGTTTTAACATGTATGATGGCAACTTTCTCTTTTTTAAATCACATAAAATATCCTAAAAGTTTTTTGCAACTATTGTTTGGGGAATTGTATGCACTGGATGAGGCCATATGCACATGAAGACATTTCAGCACTTTAGCTATTACGTAATTAATTTCCTCAGAAGCAGCATTTTTTGGTGACGGGTCTTAATAAAGGTGCACTTAAGCTTAGATGTAATGCACTCCTTATGAGTGTGTCTATGTGATATAGAATGTAACTGGGTTAATTCATAAAGTAATGTGAGGTCTGTATTGCTGGAGGCATATGCTGTGTGTCCCACGTGCCTGACTTCCAAATGAATCAAGGCAATCCACAGTGTTGATGCCACTAGCAAAGTGCATAGGGCTTTTTCAAACACTAAATATTACATCAAATAAGCCTGGCTGTGTCTCTGGTGTCACTAGTGGAAGCAGAATCAGTTTTTCAGGCTTGCAAAAATCTTCATGCTGATTATGAATAGACTACTCCAGTGTTTCTAAATATAGTCTCTAGCCTGATTCGCAATACTGTGTTCATACATTTTAAGGTGACCCCAGCCTGTTAATTGGCTTGCTTGAAGTTGTCAGAACTTGTAGTTGGATTTACACTTGTCTGCAATAGCTGAAGAATATTGAATGTTATTTTTGTAGCAGATTCTTTTACAACAGAGTGACTGGTACAGATCATTTGCCTTGTTGTTCTTGATGCATGACTATACACCTGGCCAGTGATTATAGTGATTATTATTCATAGGAATGGGGAATAGGGTTGTAATAAATAAAATATAAGGATGTTCATTTGATGGCCCTGTAATTTACTGGCAGTCTGTCCAGGATGTACTTTTTCTTTTGCCCTGTGACAGCTAAGATAGAACACATCCCGCCTACAGCCCTAGGTTGGAGAAGTAGTTAACAAAATGAATAAATAGACAAATAAAATTCACATCTATTTCATCTTTGGATTTCTATTTTTATTTTTTAAGCTTTAACCAAATGTTTTTAGCAGGTGAAGGTGAATGTTTTTCCCCCGGCCATTTGGTGAGTGATTGTGCAAAATTAGCCACACAGCTTTACTTTGATTGCTAGCAGATTTGCAAGGTTGTCTATAGTTTGTATTGAACCAACCTGTTAGCAAACAGTTCAAACGTTTTCAAGTTTTGCTACCACTCAGCCAGTAGTATGCAAGTTTCTGACGGCAAGTTGGTGTCTTCTATACAAACTATGGGCAACGGCAACATTCTGCTAGTGACCAATCACAATGAGGCGTTTGGTGCAACACTTCCTTTGTAACTTTGTAACTCGCCTACACATTTTTCCCTAGCACCAGAGGTTGCCAAGGTGTTGTCGACTGGGAGCTTAACTTGGTGTTTAGGGTTGTTTAGGTTGTACCAAAACCATGACCGATTGAATAAAATTGATAGTGAACATAAGTGTATTTGGAACAACAGGAAGCTTCGGTTCAATAAGAAGTGATCATTAAAATGAATTGAACGTGATTTATTGATGTACAAAATTCAATTTGAGGTATTTGGCGTTCAGACCTCGATGGCCTAGCACAGCAGTACAGTGATAGGGAGAAGGGCAGGACCCCCCCAGAGTCTAGACGCTGGTGGTGGAGATGAAGATGGAGGCTTGAATGGAGCCTGAGTGATGAGAGGCGGTGATAGGGAGGAGGTGGGTTGCACGAAGGCGACTGCAAGGAAGAATGACAGATGCGCAGTGAGATTTAAAGTAGCTGAGTAAAGGCTGATCGGCCTGAAGGAGGCTGGCAGAAAACTGATTGGACTAGACCTGTGATGTCATAATCAACTTGACAGCGTGGGAAAGTGGAATTGATGTAAAGCTTAGATTATCCGTCAACACCTGGGAAGCAGACAGATGGGTGACTACAGATCTTCCTTACTGAACTTACGCATAAGCTTCATTTAAATGTCAGTGTCATGAAGAGGATGTTTCAGAGCCATTTCACCTTTTTTCACTGGGCTAAAGTCCAAACTTTAGATATTTTTTCTTTTTCACATTTCCTAAAATTGCAAAACTTCTAGATTAACATGCAAAAACAGATTTCATTTTATTAGTTTATTTTCTATGAATTTCAACTTGAAGATGTCAAACTGTTCCATTTTTGAATTATTGTGTTTAGTAACAATGCAATAGTCACTTGCAGATAATTAAACTACTGATAAAAACAACAAGAAATCGCAGATAATCCACACAGGGTTATCACCTCTGATAGCTGGCAGGCCAGTTGCACCTCTAAACTACCTTTATGCCAGTGAAGATTAAAAAAACACTTGGAAAGTCCTGCTATTCTTGATTGCGTAATTTCTTAACTGTTTTTGGGCACAGCTGGGATTCTCTGTCTCGGTAGAGTATATAGCAAATGCTGTGTTTCAAACTTTGGAGTGTAGAGTTTAAAGCTTGTTTGTTTATTATGATTTTTATGCAATGAAAAATGTAGAAAGTAATTCTATCTTGGCTTTTTCAGTGTTTCAATTTTTGACAAACTTTAAATCAAGTCTATGAAGTGCAATAATAAACCACTGGAGTATTCTTCTACTGCTGAAATGTACTTCCTACATACCACAGATTCAGTGTATAATCTGTGCATATTCATTCCTATTGGGATGAAAAAAAAATAATGTTCATAGCTTGTCTTCCTTGCCTTTCAAATATCAGCTGTGATACCTTTATCAGTCCCCAAAAGCATTTCACTAGAATCTGCACAAATGTTCTGTTACTCAGCAAAATAAACAAAAACAAACAAACAACCTTAAAATATATTTTGGCTCTGGAAAATCAGAGTCCTCTTAAATAAACACGCTCAGCTCTAAGCCCCAGAACAACTCTTCTTTGAGTTGTTCTGTAATCTCCTGCATGCAGCATTGTGCACACTTAATCTTGCAGTAAGCTATTGCTTTATTCTCCGAAGCCTAAATAACACAGGTCTGAGGGGGCAATCAGTTACTCCCTGAAACAGTCAACAGCAGCTCTCATTCTCTTGGGGCTTAGTTTATGCATTTTGGACCTGGTTACAGAACTTCCTAGATATTCTTGCTTCACCTTAATCAACCGTCTGTGTTTTTGCTGAGTGAAGCATTAGTCATTGAATTGCTGTCCACGTTGGACTGTTGCTTGTAATCCATCAATGCAAAGTAGCCTGCCTTCTCTCCAACACTCCCAGCAGTAGCAGTGCACAGACCTAACTTTCCCGGCAGTCTCACTGCTTCCTGTTTTATAATTGGTTTGGCTCAGATAGGATAATGGAAGGTTGGATGTGTGTTTTACATTAATGCATTAAAGTCAATCCATTATGATGTTTTGCCTTCTGTTTTAAAGTCATGAGTTAATATGTCAGTCTCGGGTAAGGTAATTTTTCACCAGTGTTTCACGTTTATTCTCTTCAACAGATTGAGAAGATCATGAACTTAATTGGAGCAGGAATTGAAACATCTAAAAACAAGCAGCCCATACCAAGTTCAGGTAATCCATCAATAACCAACTTGAATTTGGAGTCTTTTCTTCTCCACAGATTTGACTTTGTGGTGTAAATGCAAAACAACAACACTGTCTGGGGTATTAAGGAAATGTTACTCATTTAACTCTGATGAGTTTATTGAGCACGAATTATATATAATATTATCTGCAACCAGTCATTTTACACCAGCAAGAGCTCCTTCATGGCATTTAAACACGCCTTCAGAAAAGACGGAGAGCACTTTTATTGTTCTCACAAGTTACAGTGATTCATGCTGACTTTTGTTTGGCACATCATTGTTGTTATTTATTACTCACAAGGTTTCCACTTCATGGGAAATCAAATTCTAAATTCCCCTCGGTGTTGTAACTTTTTTTCTCGTGTTACTGTAGATCTCAATAGGGCTTGATTTGATAGTACGCTTCATCAAGTGTCCTTCAGGCAGTACAGAGGGAGAAGCCAGCTGGCATCATCTCAGTTTGTTTAGATAACACAACTGAGTTGATACAGTGTAAACCTACCTCCATTGCATACTCTGTAGGAAAGGAGGCTTTGTCGTACAGGACTGTGTAAGGGCATTTTTCTGCACAGGACTGCGTTTTACGTGTCTCATCAGATTTATTGGGATAACATTTTCATTAGTAATGTGCAGTATGCCTTATGGGCTGCAGTGTCTGCTGACCAAAGCAACGAGAGAGTTTCTTTCATCATTTTCTGATTCTATGCTGTCATTTCTTCCATAACATCTTCCTGTAATCCGCTTACAAATGTTCATTTGGTGTATTTATGTGATTGTTTTGACCACTTTTAATATAAAATAGTGAAGATTGTAAATTTTCTGTTTTGGATTTAGCGTTAAATTTTATTTTCAGTCGTCATGTCAGGAAGACAATCGATTTCTTTTAGCCTTGAGAAGTAAAACCTATATTGTAAAAGTAAATAAACATTAGACAGCTTTTTGAGTGGCAATAATGAGGTGAAAATTCTCAATGTTTATGATTTCCCCTAAAGTAACAAAATGCAGATCAAAGTGCTTTTAAGAATCTCACAATTTAAAAATGTACATTTTTAAAAGAAGAGGACAAAAGTATATCAAAAACAATAAAAAGAAACTGTTCTTAGAAATCATTAAATGTACTTATTTCATCACAATGCAGTTCTTTTAAGGATAATTTCTGTTCATTCATTATCTTTAAGATCAAATATATCTTTTTTAAGGAAATCTTGTTAATTTATCATTTTAATTTTGACTTAAATTCCAGCTCAGTGAGCAGTGTTGGATTAAATGCTATCTAAGCAATTAAGACCTGGAGTTATTCCACATTACGTAAGAGCAAATATGGTGTTTGTTTTCTCTACACTTATAGGTGTGTGCTATTAATAGTCCTTGTTTGAAGAATGACATGCTGAAAGTGTCCCAGATTCAGCTGAGTCATACACTTGCTGCTCCGATTTAAATCGGAGATTGTGCACAACTAGTTCTGATGGTTGCCAGGACGCTTTTGATGCTTTTTTTTGTGTGTCTCTTAATAAAAAGGTCATATTTCTTTTTTCACTGTGTAAGGGAACGATCGGCTACCCTTCAGAGTAATCACATGGGGAAGGAGGTACACATAGATAGGAGAGGAGAGACGTAGGAGAGGAGGGATTACACAAAGATGGAAACCTAAATTGTAAATCTTTATTCCACTTTTAGCTTTTGTTGTGACAGGATGAGGAAAACCTTATCCACATTATAACACAAGTCAAGGATGGTCATTCATCTTCTCAAAGCAATTTCTGAAAAGAATCAGATTTTCTTGGCTAGCAGAATTTTAATGCAGTTTTGTACCATATAAATCCTCAAAGATAATGATGTTTGTGTTGTGTGCCCATCACAAGTGCCTTGATTGTATGCTAAGAGTTCACTGAGTAAATGTGCTTAGAAAAAGAGAGGGACTGGAGAAAGAGACCGCACAGCTAACAGCACACAGGAGGCATCGGCTCGGTTTGTGTACAGGCACACTCTGACGTTCAAAGGAAAAGAGTCCGCCTTCAGTTTCTCTGAATTAATTCAGCTTTGCGGCTCATTTTCTCCAGTGCTTGGGTGTGTTGACAAGGCGCTACTGCTTTTCTCCTGCTCTGATAAAGAGGCATGGCTTTATCTGCACACAACCTCTACCTCTTCTTCGGTAAATAGGCCATTCGGGGTGTTCCATGGCGCCAAGTCTAGACCTTGTAGTGCTCACACAGCACAGAAACCCACTTGGACAGATTTGACAGCTTGGGCTGTTTAACAGGGGATAAGACAGTGACCCATTTCCCCCCACCCCCCAAAGGAGAATTGGATCCTCTGTCAGTCAGTAATTAGGTTTTACTATCGTGGGAGGTGTTCCTGTCCCAAAAGAATGGAAGAAATTGAGTGGGGTGGATGGTATTTTGAGCAGTTTTGTTGTATCGTAAAAGCTGAGTTTGGTATGAGGCTTAGAAGAAAAGTGTAAAGTATGAGAAGGAGGAGTTGTGGGATCTTGTAGTGAATCATAATTAGTCCACTTCAATCCTTCTTACTTCCTATTACCATCTTATCTCACCCATATGTTTCATCGCCTCCTCCTCTATTAGTCTTTTTCAGTCTTATCTCTCTTGCACATTCTCTCCTTCTCCCTTCCTTTCTCCTTCCCCCTATCCATCATTCTTGTCCTCAGTCACAGAAAATTTAATAGCAGCCTCTTTTCCTGATAACGAATGATGAGCATCGGTCCTTGTGGATGACTGACAGGTCATTGAGACCTGACTTGGTCTTTCACCTAATTGTTAAGGGCGAAGAAACAAAGGTATACGTGGCCAATTAAAGAGAAGGTTCAATCAATAGCCCTTCACTTTGCCTCCCTGTGTTGTCATTGCTTCTCCTCGCCCTCTCTACCTTACTGACTGGCTGGCTACCCGTTGGGGAATGCGTGAGGTGATTGCAGGCTGCTTGAAAGCCTGCATAATAATGCTGTACTGGGATAACACCACTGGACACCTTGCATAGGTGAGTGAGAGAGTCTTTCAGGCCTTGTTCACCTGTCATTAACATGCATTTTTGGTCAAGATCACAGGTGGACAGTTCTAATTACAGGTGTGAATATACTCAAGATGTACCGAGATCACATAGCTCAAACCCCATTGGAGGTGGTTTGATCCACCTTCTTTGTCTATAAAAGACGAACGTAGCATTTGGGACATCAGGGATTGGTTTGTGTAGACTGCATTTTAAAGCTCGGGTGTTAGGTTAGTGGGTCCTGACATGTTGTGGGAAAAAGACAGAGTAATGAAAGATGGACATATTTAGACGAAAAAATGAAGTGCTAAACTTGGTTAGCAAATGCTTCCATAAACTGTGGAGGTGCAAAGCACATACCACACATATTCATAAATTAGTTCTAATAAAACATAAAATAATAGAATTTCATGCAATAAAACTGAGGCAGAGACTCTTGAACTGTTTAAATGTCAAAACGTCACCAACACCACAAAGAAAGTTACAGTTCAATAGCTATAAGCTGTCTACTTCAGGTACTTTAGCATTGGCTTCATTTTTCAGCCTAGGAAGTTGCCACTTGACTGCAGAGTAGCACTAGTCAACTGAAGCTTTGGTAGTCACTAAAATACAGCTGTGCATCTGCCATTGGCTTTAGCAGTTTGAACACCTGTGGCTATTATTTATTATTACTTCTGCAAAAGACTATTGGATGATTTTATAATCTGTGAAAGGCACTTTAATTCAATTCAATTCAGTTCAGTTCAATTTTATTTACATAGCACCAAATCACAACAGTAGTTGCCTCAAGGCACTTTATATTGTAAAGCCTACAATAATACAAAGAAAGAAAAGGCCCCAACCCCTCTGAGAAAGTGCTTTGGTGACAGCATACAAGAGTGAAAACAGATATAAGATCCCTTCAAAAATTATATAAATGAAACTTGTAAGTTTTGGATACTTCCTAAAACAATATATGAAAGTAATGAGAAAGTGGCCACTTTCATGAGTAAATCATATAAGCCTTATATGATTCACTATATGAAGCAAGCTAAAGCTGATGCAAGTCTTTTAGAAGTTTTTCCTATTTCTTTTTCATATGGGTGGCATTTGGTCTTATCATTAGTTTTTGACTTTTCCCTTTCACATTTTTGTCATTGTCTCTTTTTTTCCCCGTTATTCTCTTTCCCTCAACCCCCAAGGCACATGCCTGCCCCTTCCCGATACTGGTTCTACAGGATGTCTTTTCCACTTAAAAGAGGTTCCTTACTTCCCACCATCATGAAGCGTTAGCTCACAGGGGGCTCAATCATTGTATTGTCTTTACCTCCAATTCAAGTGTCTTGAGATGTTGCAAATTGTAGTTATGATTAAAAGCGATAACTTGGCATTCAAATGCCAAGTGTGAACTTCTGCAGTTGTCCAGTTGTGATCAGATTACTAAAGACATGTTAATGTCACACATGATCTGATTTATTTATTTTTAACCCCAATTCTAAAACTTTTATGTCATCATACTTTCTTATGCAGGCTTTTTCCTGTAAGAAGCCTCTGTTGTGCTCTAAAAATGGTTGACATGACATCAGCATCTGGAAGTACATAATGGAATTTGCCTCTTTTCTGTCATGCTGGATGAGATGGAGAAGAGGCAGGTCTCGACATGTTCTCTTCTCTTCTCTTCTCTTCTCTTCTCTTCTCTTCTCTTCTCTTCTCTTCTCTTCTCTTCTCCAAGTGCATTAAAAACTCTGCTGACTTGAATCAATGCTGCCCCCCCTTGTCCTATCATCAAAGTAAGATGTAAATGAATTAAAGCCTTCTGGTAATAAGCAGGGATTTGAGCAGAGTCTTTGTTTCAATATCCCATGTTAGCCAAAAAAACTGGCGTGGCTCCTGCAGAACTGGATCGAGGTTCCATCATCCCTTTAAATTCTAGTCATTCTTAGCTGGAAAAGACTGTGATTTGGGGCTTTCGGAGCTTGTTCCTCGCCTCTGATGGTGGTGTCCTTTCTGCACTGGCAAGATCAGAGTGCTTCTGTGCAATTCTAATCAGTGCAGTGGAGGGGGAGAGAGGGGGAGAGGTACGTTAAGGTTAGAGAGACACTGCCAGAAAAGAGTGAGTATGTGTGCATTTGATTGAGAGAGAAAGAGGAGCAAGATATAATGGGAAGGGGTAGACAGACAGACGATGAGTCGAGAGAGAAAGTGTGTGTGCGTTTGCATCTGTCTATGTGTTTGAGAACGAGAGGCAAGGAGCGAGACAGAGTGAGGGAGAGTGCAAGCCAGAGAGGGAGAGAGAGGCAGAGGGAGGGGAAGTGATATAGTGGGAGAGAGAGGTGGTTACGTGGAGCAGCACCCCACTTCATCAGGCAGCATACGGCAGCCCTGCAGTGCGATCACACAGTATGGGTATGGGGCTATGAGATTGAGAGAAAGAAAGCAGAGAGAAGCGAGAGAGACAAGAGGGGGGGGGGAGTTACAAAGAAGAGCTTGAGGGATTTGCTCGGATGAGAAGGGGGGGATGAACAGTGAGTCTGTTGGCTGTCGTGGATGTGAGAAGGACGTGGCGGCAGTGGCTGAGCTTGAGGCAGATCGGTGGTCTCCTGTGTAGAAGTAGCCAGCGTGAGGACGCTATGCCCTGTGAGCAGTGAGGGGTAGCGTGTGTGAGCCAGGAGCAGCTGCTGTGACTGCATCTGCGCTGCCTGCGTGTCTCCGACAGGCAGGGGATGCAGCAAACCTCTGCCCTGAGCACAGAGGCTGCTAGCTGCACCCAGCGAGGGGAAGAACCAGGTGGGCTGGGGAGGGAGTGGGGGGCGCCTGCCTCAGGAAGGAGCTACCTTAACCGGCACTGTGGTCCTGCAGTGATCCTCGCTTCAGAGTCAAGAGGCTCACCTGCCATCTGTTGGATCTGAACCTGGATTTACTGCTTTCAGAGATGAGAAGCACGTTCTTTGGCTTAGCCGCACATCCAGCAGCTTGCTGAAAAGTGTGAATGTGGGCAGCACAGGGAGCACTGGTACCACCAAGGACACTGAGCCTTTTTCCTCTGGCAGACAGCTTACGTGGAGCTTTATCAAGGAATCTAAACTTGGATTTTATTATGAATTGAGGAGTTTGGAATCAGCACACTGTGGAAAGCCTAAGCCAACGTTTCTTTGATGTAGGATTTACAATATGTCTACCTGACCGTACTCCGTGTGGCTGTGGAGTAAGGACGAAATATGATTTAAGCAAATGTCTATTCCTTGATCAAAAATAACACGCGTACCTCAACAGTACTTTAGAATGCTGCTACCTTCATTGTATGAGCCTTGTCCTAGCTCTCAAAGAGGTTGACCAATGAAGCCATGGGACTCAGCCAGAGCTTTACAAGTATGTGGTGAAAACCCTGACAGATTCATTTTGGGGGAGCTGAGTATTTCTGTGTTACATCCTGATGGAGTAGTTTCTGATTTTAGAATAAGTGACGGGGATATTTTTAACAGAGTAAATAATGTCAGGTATATGAAAATGTCTTGTTTAGTGAAACATAATTTCCATTTCCACTCAGTCTGAAAATGATCTAGTCTCTTGACTTGTAGTGGTGTGTTGTAATGATTTTGGACGAACTAGGCACTTGTTTTTACACTTGCTCATCTGCTCACTAAAGGAATGCTTAGTGAGCTCGGTTTGTTGGAAGATGCTGTAGTGGCTCAGTCCAACATAACTTAACAATACAGAGCTTCAGATGGGCTCCCTTCCCCGCACTACCTCCACCCTTGCCTGACATATCTAGTCAGTCACACTAACACCAGTGGGTGTATATTAGCCTAGTCAGTCCCCTGCAGGGCTTGAGCGGTGCCTGCAGCACTTCCTTTCCTCCTCCTGTGTTTGAGTTTAGCCGGGCCCCCGCCTGTACTGTGGGAGCCCCTCACCCCCGGCCTGGACCCTGTCTCCCCCCTACCCTGCCTGGTGCTGCTGCACTCGGCTCTGCTTCTGCTGGCCGAGGATGATGTGGCAATGCCATGTGTCGTCCTCTGAGTGCCGCTGCTACCGGCTGAACGGCTTCTCCCTGCTGAAGCGCTTCCCTCTCTCGGCAGATGGGGCCTGTGGTAAAGCCCTGGACCAGCCGGTGGGAGAGTGGCTGGAGCACGTGGGGCTGCCGCAGTACGAGAGCAAGCTCCTGCTCAATGGCTTTGATGACCTACGATTCATGGTGAGTCACCTGCAGCATGTCATCTCAAGGGTCGGTTCCACTTTACATCACCCTGTCTCTCCGCTGTCAAACAAGCTGCATTAGTCTTTTTATGTCACCACTCTGCTTGTCTCTTGGTAACTCCACGCCCCCTTATTTCTATCTCTCACTCACCCTTCCACTCTCTCTCTTCCTTTATAACACTTTCCCATCTCCCCTCCATAACTCCTCCTCACCTCCATACAATGCATGACCCAGCTAAAATTTATGGCCTCTTCCTGAATCCCTATAAAGAGTATGAGCTGTCACCAGTGGGAACACAGAGACAGCCAACATTCATTAACTTTTTTTCCCAGCATTCCCAGTCATCTCATTTACTGTAAAATTCAGATGTCCGTCTCCACATTGATTCCCTTGATTTACAGCCACTGTACTTGACCTCTGTTTAGATATAGTCACCTAACCAGGACAAACAATTCTTAATATAACCACAGCATGTTTTATCCTAGATACGCTTTGCATGGTTGATTGCTAAATCTTATTAAATCTTCCACGGATTATTCTCTATACTATCCATATGGTGGGCCAGTCTTGCATTTACCTTACAAGAGATGATTACACTGCAGCAGCATGCTGTTGTGCTCTATTTTTTTCTTACAAAGATATGCTACAATTGCATTACACATGTTTGCATGCATCTATTTTTCTATTTTCTAATTTATTATTTAAACGGTAAAAAATGATCAAAATCAACCACTGTAGTGGTTTAAAAAATAGATAAGTTTTCCTAAAACATAAAAAGTTATTGAAGAATTTTATACAATTTAGCATTTTTTTATGTTCCAGTAAGAATCTAATATTAATATATTCATACTAAAGCTCAAACGATGTCCACAATCTGGCTGAAAGCTTTATCATGTTTCCCGTAAAGAACATTGTGAGGAAACCTGATATTGCATTTGACAGGGATAGCCAAAAACACCACTTTCCATCTGATAGTCATGTTTCTCTGAAAACATGGCTATATGCTGTAAATAAGTAGGCCTGGGGGTAACATTTCTCAGGCCACAGAGCTGCATTAGCACCATGGGTTATATGATACAGTGCGTCCGATGTCACAGTGGAGCTCAGTCAAGTGAGACCAGTGAGGTCAGAAAAAAAGAGTGGTTGTATTGACAAATCTGTATAGTTTATAAGTGCTACTGTCTTTTCTGGATTTCTTTTCCCATTCTGGGTAGAAATGAGATTGCAGTATAGTGGAAATCCATAAGAGTGTGACCATTCAGACAGACTCAGATTTATATTTGTTTATGAGGCGATAACACAAGAGCATGGTTGTAAAAATAAAGGAATACAGTATTTGGTAGAAGGTGATTACAGCTACACTAATAAATCAGTTATCTCCAGAGTAATACTCTGGAGTTAATTAAGTTGGAAGTAATTTAGACACTGAGAGATTTGGAAATGCTGTTACGTAATTAGTACACTAGGAATAAAAGGGCAAGTTGACTTTTTCAGTCAGAAAATGTCCAGCAAAAACACATTATGGATTCAGCCAGTTGTACTGTACTGTACAAAACTCAGGTCATCTGTATTAAATTCAGACTTCAATGCATAAGATTTGAGGGGATGAGTCCTTTGGCACTAAAAAAGGATGATTTCTAACCTTGACTGATTAAATCTAATCATTATATGTTTTTAGTCCTCTTGTAAATGAGGGAGCAGGTACTTCATTTAGTTGATGAAGAAATCTGTTTCTTATTGATTTTTTACATAGGCAACATAAGCCAACAAAAGCCAGATGCAACAACCAGGTAGAATAACTGTCATCCTCAATTGACTAAGCAGTATCTCTGCCTGTATTTTGTTATTTTGCCCAAAATGTAACATTTATCATAGTAGACTTAGAGAACAAAAAGCGAGCTTTACCGTCTGATTGGGATTGAATGAATCCATGTTGATCAAGATTTCCAGGGTACAATGTGATGTGGACTTGGTTCATTAGCCTTTCTGATGTTCATGCCACAGCTAATGTGTCTGCTGGACTTGATGCATCAAGGAAATAAATCATTAGCTTCACAAGGCAAATTAGCCGTGGATATTTACAAGGATGTGGAGGTTGCAAACAAGAAGAAAGGTCAGAGTAGGCAGGCAGGCACTGTGAATGTTTAATATTGACCTTTTAGATTGTGCTAGGCTTGCTTCAGATGTCATCAATCTAACTGAACTTAAATATCAGAACTCATTTGTGGGATTCATTGCAAATTTGAGTAAACTGATCAGTAGAGGGCAGTACTGTGGCTCCTTTTCAGTTTCCCGTCATGTTTGATTTCATTTATGTATTAACACTCTATTTTGGAACAATGCAATAGAGCCCAGAGGAACGTGTAGTAATATTTAACCATTTCTAGAAATCACTTCACATAAAAATAAGATCAGGGTAAACCCAGAGCAGATTTTACTTTAAACACTATATCGTTTGTGAGCCCAGAGGGGATTGAAAGCTCTTCCCAGTTTAATTCTGCAGTGACAGGAGTCTCAGCACGCAAGCCTTACTGTGCCCACAACCCACTGCTGTCACAGCTTAAGATACACTGTATAGTCCTGCTTGGAAAGTTTCCTCGTGCCCGCCCGTCAGCGCACGAGAGCAGCCGCTCACATGAGTCGGCAAGGCTCTCTGCATGTGATGATTGCTCTGAGATGCAGCTTTTGAGGGATCATAAATTATGAACAGCTGTGTGCCCATTCTCATAATTTTTACACGATGATAATCATTTTTGCGCTACCAAAAGTGGGGCACCCGTCGCTTTCATTCTCTTGGCCTTCATGGCCACACATTTCATTTGCGTGAAAAAATACACATTTCATTTTTTTGAGATAAACAATCTAGTGGAGGAGAACATCGTAGAAGTTCGTCCATCATCATCCATTTATACTGCATCTCTTCTGCATTAATATTGCATCAGACCCTACATCCCCCCCATTTTCAAATATCATAATATGGAGCTGAACATAAACATTCTGATCCGTAAACTCTTTATTCTTTATCATTTCCCTGTTACGGCCGCTTTAAAAATGGAAAATCTTTATGCTTCTAAACTATTCCTCTGTGGAGAAGGGGAATAGAGCAGTTCTAATTCACTGTTGCCTTAACTGAGTGCATTTAGTGAGATGAAGGACTTCTACCATGGCTACATCTGCAAGTCGTATCAGATCAAATCACACTACCATAGCTTATAAGCTATGTAAGAACTGAACCATACATTCCTGTCACATGTTTCAAATGCAGCATGAAATAACAAGTTTGCAGAGTCTCCCGAGGCATCATCAAACTTCCAACCGTGTTAATAAAAGTGGAGGATCTATTTTTGGACCTCCCTTACATCAGGCCCGCTTCATTTTGACCTTTTATTCTTGCGATCAGTGAGTAATCTCCCAACTGCACCCTGATAGAGGCCTGTGAATACTGCTGCATTGTGCTCTGAAACCAATCCAGTGAGAGCAGATTGAGTAAAGACTACAGAACATTTTAACATTCTTGGCCAGAGAGAATCAATCTGCAGCAGTCAGGGAAAAACGCTTAGCTCTTCATTTTCATGGTTCTCCTTGTATTTACATTCCTACCTATAAACCAGTATAAGACAATGAAGGCAGTGGGGATTTGATTTGAATAAGGGAAGAATTTTCTTTTTGAAGCTTTCAGGATGTGAGAAAAAAAATCTATTGTTCATTGTTTCCACACCCTAAATTAACAAATAGTCTGAAATTGTTGTGGAATACTTCCTCTTGGACTGTTTGGTGTCCCTGGATGAAGCACAGCAGCACAGGGATCCTGGAGATGCAGCAGCAATTCTGAAGGCTTTGTTCCTGCTGAGTCGCACCAGATCAGATTGATTACTCTTGGCATGCACAATTTATTTGACTTCATTGTCCTCCCACTCTGCTGTTACTGTTTGTGTCAGAGATGTGCATATTCTGCGTGTTTGCGCATGCGGTGTGTGTTAAGGGCAAGTGTGTATTTGTTCAGTCACAGTTTTACCCTTGCAGTAAGGCTGTGGAGCAAGTCATGATACTTTTATTGAGTGGATTGGTTATTTCTGTGCAAATATGTATACGGTATTTTAAATGATTTTTCTTGCATACTATTGTTCTGTATATCCATTTCCATTCTGCGTACTGTCTATGTGCTTGTGTGTATGTGATTGTTTGCATGCACGTATGTCTGATGACTACGCCTTTGTGTGTGCCTGTGTGTGAATGTGTTTATTTGTGTGTCTCTCCTGTGTTTGTGCACATCCAGGGAAGTAACGTGATGGAGGACCAGGATCTCAGAGACATCGGGATCACTGATCCAGGACATCGAAAGAAAATCCTCCACGCGGCACGCAGCTTGCCCAAGGTACTTAATATCTTAGGTTATCTTCAGCACTAAGGAGACCAGCAACTGACAGGATCTCAAATAACAAAAAAACAATAAGGACAAGTACTTTAATAACAACAGCAAATAAGCTAAAAAATAAATAAATGGCACCCTGATATGTGTTATAGTGTTGAAGGAGTATTCATGCTGTCCACAGAGTGGGTTAAGCCTGAAGCAACAAAGCTGTCTAAGCAAACAAAATGACAGAGTGGGTTCATTTAAAACCTATTATCTTTCATTCAGGAATACACACTTTTCACTCTATGATAGCTGGGATAGGCTCCTATTCAGTGACCCTCAACTGGACAACTGATTAAGAGGATAGTTGAATGAATGGATGGATGGATGAGTGGCTTTATTTGTGTTTGTTATACTCTTATATCTGTTTGATATCACTGCAAATGAAAAAACGAGTCATAAAACACTAGTTATTACATTTATTTAGACAACTGTCCATTTTTAAAAGACAATTTTTCTCCTCATTTACAATAAAAAAAAATTAAACCTAAGGTATGCTTGAGTGAATTATGTTTTATACTACGCTAGTATCATTTTAACATTAATCCACAAATGAACCGGTGACTCTGTAAAAAAAACATTGAAATGATAGCATTATGCAGTTGGTCCAGCACTGATGTGAGTCCCGTTTTAGTTCACAGATGTTTTCTGTGATATTGAACTCTGGTTAATATGGAAGTCATTACAGTTTAATGAACTCATTTGGCCTCTTTCACTAAGATGTTTGTAGAAATGTTGTTAAACTGAACAAAAACCAACTGTGCATGCAAAATTACTGTTAAACTCATGTAACAGTTGCACTGGCCAATTTTGTTCTTACCGTCGTGAGTGCGATAGTGAATCATTCTGATCTTGCCTTCTACAGTCTGCATACTGCTACACCTCCATTTCTCCAATGTCCATTTCTTGCATATTTACTTGCAAGTTATTGCTGATGAAGTTATTTTAAGAATGGAACAATATTATCCAAACTGTTCAGTGCAAAGAACACTGTTGGCTTTCAATTAAGCTTCATTAAAAGGCAACTCTTTTCCATGTTCTTGGTTTGAACTTGGTTTGAGCAGATCGTCTTGACTATGTCTACGTGCCACTGATTTACTGTACAAATCTCTGTCTGTGTGTTTGTTTTTTTGGCTGCTAACTCCTCCTACACAGTCAGGAGTTGAGCAACCAAACTTGGCACGCAGGTACATCATAGGCTCCTGAAGGTTTTGTATATCAGGTTTCTGATGTCATCAGATTCCCTAGATATTACTTAGCAACAGGCTAAAATGACTTGTTTTTAGTGTTTAACGATTATAACACCATCTAAAAGTATTGTATCTTTTTTATGTCATCACAGTAGCATCTCATTTATATCCACAAAAACTGAATTACACATGATCTATTGTATGTTGCCTAGCAACCACCTAGCAATTGGCTAAAATTACCTATTTACGTGCCTACAGCAAAGCATCGTATCATTTTCATTTCATGGCCACCAGCATGAACAGGTCAAACAGTGCTATAGCATGGGCATGTACTAGTTCCTTTAGACCACCACTTGAACAAGTGTACCTAAAGAAGTGGAAGCAGCTGATATACTGTCACTTAAGATCATGAGCTTTGCAGTGTTGTACAAATGACATTTTCGTTCCAGAGAAGAGAAAAGTTTAGATGGAATATGAAGGGATCAGCAAAGTCAGGAGTAACCTTCCCTGGGGACTATAAATGTTTCTATATGATTTCACAGCACGCCATCCGGCAGTCGTCCAAGAGCTGAACTGACATTGCTGTTTCTTAAGCTATTTGCCTAGCATGGCCGCTGCAGCAATCAGCTTTAGTTGGGTAGAAAACCCAAATTGTTCTTCCATAAAGTCACAGTTCTTGCTTACTTAGATGCATCTGTCTCCACAGGTAAAAGCACTGGGGTGTGATGGCAGCACATCTCTTGCCACTTGGTTGGATGGCCTTGGCCTGCATGAATATCTGCCCAACTTTCTTGCCAGCGGCTACCGCACACTGGAGTGTGTTAAGAACCTGTGGGAACTGGAGATCATCAATGTAAGAGGCCGCTGATTATTCAGATTATAAATGCATGCACTACGAGTAATTAAATGCATTAGGTAGCAAAAAAATTATTTTTCTTTCTTTCTTTCTACTAAAATATTTTGAGTTTCATGACATTTTGCAATGTTTTATGGGTTTTTCCCTTTCTGAGTCCAAAAACGTTTTTTTCTGATAAAATAAATGCTACCTAAAAATATAATTAAGTAATATTAAGTATTTAACTGTGTCTACAATAGTCAGTGCTCACCCATTAATATTGAATGCTCTACTCTACTTAGTACTTCTATATTTGTACCATTATGTTTACAGTTCAGTTGCTTGGGTCGTGTTTTATTTACCTTCATGTTTGAATAACAAAGCTGTCATGGCTGAGGTGGGTAGGTGAGCTAGTGACTAACACTGTGGCACCGCAAGGAGTGAGCATGCTCATTGTAAAGGAAGAAAATCTTTAAAGTTAATATTTTTAAGCTGTCTTGCTGATTTTCATCAAGAGCATGCAATCATAAAGGTTATTGTTTTATATAAAGCTTTTCTTTAACCATAAAGTAAATTCTTCAGATAATGAATATCTTTCATAAGAGTGTCATGGGCTGACATAAGCAGCATTAACCTAGCATGTTCTCTAATGTCAGGTAAAACCACAGATGCAAGAAAAAACACTCTGCACCAGGAAAACATGCACTCTAAACAAAAGGGACACACAGAAACTGTATTGTATAGCTACAAAACTAATTTCAAAAAGGTAGAAGAAATGTAGTTTGTTTTTATTTCTTGTCATTCTGGCATGAAGTTTTTTTTTGAGACTGAGAGGTCTGTGTGAGTGTTTCTGGATTGTTGTGTTGCTGTATCATTGTACATGCAAGAAATGAGACATATGGTACATGAGCAATTAGAGAGAGCAGTCTAAAGAAACTGAAAAAGGTAAGTTTATATGATAATATATTATATTGCAATCATATTCTCAAATTATAACTGCAAGTCATAACTAAGACTAAATGAATAAAAACTAAAATAAATTGAGACATTTTTTAATAATAAATAATCACATAATCACTCACCATACTTTTCATACAAGACAAGAGTCATGAATATTGATTGTATTTAAATGTGACATACAAAAATGGATATAGAATAGAATAGAATAATCCTTTAATTGTGCCACAAGGGGAAATTTGGTTGTAACAGCAGCAAAAAAAAACAACACATATACAAACAGAACAGGACACAGGACATCAGAAACATCAGAAACACACAAAATTTTTACATATTTACATCATACAATAGTTACTAAAACAGTAATTTACAGTTATTAAAATTAAAGTACAGATATATAGCATGTGCTCAGAAAATAATTCAGTAAACATTTGATTTAAGTTTGCCTTAGTTGATGATTAGTTGCTTTTATTTAAGCTCTATGAACTTTTTGGGGTCTTTTTGGGGTTTACAGTCCAGCACCGATTAACTCTGTGGATGGATGAAGTCGTCAGCTTTTGAATCTGTGATGCTGTGGGCCAGTTCTCACAGCCTTAGTAACAAGGCCATCTTAATATGTGGCTCCCAGTGAAGTTAAGCAGCACTTTAAAATGCTGAGCTGAAATATCAGAAATGCTTCGTGATGGAAGCATTTGCATAAAACTATAGCAGAGACAAAATCACCACACAGTAATTAGTGGATAATTAACAGATGTGTGTAAATTAAGAGGCAAAGTTGTGACTGTTGACATGGAGAAATGTAATTTGGTTTTATCCGTATGGAAATAGTGTGACATTTTATGATAATTAGTGATTAGAGAGGCGGTCTTATTAATTTTGCCTAGAAACATGGGTGCAACATGTGTGAAGATTGTGTGTACATGGAGAACAGTGTTTTCCTGACAGGTTTGAAACATAATTACTAGAATATGGAAGTAGAAAAACACATGATCCATAGTTAGAGATTTTTCAAGACGGCTCTCTTTTTTTAAAAATAATTTATTATGAAATATTGATAATATTGGCTACATGTAAATTATCCAAATGGAATAATCTGCCTGTGATGATGATTTGCAAATTGCCATTGCTTTGTCTGCTGGAGTCACAAATCAAAGTGCTTAAGCAGTATTGAGTTGCAACAACTTTATAGGCGTCCTTTTGATGTTTTTCCATTTGCTACTTGATACCTGGTTTATTCACATTGTACAAATTTCACTTTTTGTAACTGATGTTAGAGATCTTGCAAAGTGGAAGTTTATTGTTGATCAACTGCTTTAATATGAAAGCTGTGCAATGTCTGCAGCATTATCTCCTTTTTGCACTTTATAAGAAGGAGAAGCTTGTGTAAATTCAGTGTTATGATATCATCTTGCTCAGAGCAAGAAACTCATAAAAAGGTAATTTACCATGAGTGAGTGGTGATTTCTTGCCTATATATTAGTGGATATATAAGAAATGTCCAAACTAGAACATGTCTGAAGTGGGCTGTTACCTTATGTGTGCTGCATCTGAGAAATGACAACTGGAAAATATCCCAACTCGATTTTCCCCAAACTGTCCAAACTTCATATGTGAAAATAGCATGTAATGTAAACATGTCATAGCGTTATATTGCTGACATTGGAGCAGCAGAGACATAAGAATTGTGAGAGTCAATATAAGCAGGTTCGTCGGACAGAATGTGATGAGACAGGAATGTGCGTTATATAAAGCAGTACATAAATTCCATCTATATACCAATACCATATTTTTGTATGAGGAGTGAATGTTGTGCAGCTGTCTGATTGCAACCATCTCATTTGACCAAATGGTTGTCAGTCAATCAACAGTAATGTGCATTTCCTCTGTTCACTGCAATAATGCGATCAATATTTCTTACTCTGAGAGAGGGTGTGACTGGATCACTAATGTATATGGAATCAACATCTGTCTGTCAGTTTTTAATGTGGTGATAATGTTTCCGTGTTTTCTAATTTATAACAGATTGTGTTGAAAATGTAATTTTTCTTGTTGTGAATCATAAAAAAATAGCAGCAATGATATGATCCAATATGGCTCATACGCAAAGAGAGCACCGTAACAAAGCTGATATTGAGTCATCGTTTCTCTTTTTGGTTTTTGGTTTTTTTGCACTTCTCACTTCGTTTGTTTTTGTGCATAGTTGTGAAAAACACAAAAAACTGTGGCGGTAAATTAGCAGAAACCAGCAACAGCTGCAGTCACAGCAGCAGCAGCAGCAGCAGCAGCAACAGTCGAGCAGCAGCCAAGCATACTGTCTATGCAGTGTGCGAGGGATGGTGTCCAGCAGACTGCGATGCAGAAAGATGGGGGTGTGAGTGCAGGGCACATTACTTTCAGTGTGCAGAGTAGCAGAACTGCCTCTGAGCATCTTGGCAGAACTCACTTTGCCCATTACATCTCCGACATCCTCCTCAGCGTCTCACAGCAAACAGCATCGAGCACTGAGATGATCTATGAGCTGGTTCCCCGTATATTCCCAAGGTGTTCTTTATTACTATTTAAATTTTGTCTCATTTCACAGGCCTCGTGCACACTGGCCTCACTGGGATTCTGTACATGGTTTTAATGAAAACAGCACCAGAAATCCAGCACACAGACCAGTTGCCTCTTCTGCCTCTGACTCCCACTGAATAAATAATTGAAGCTTCAGACAAAGAATCATATGAGCCTGTTACGGAATATTTTGTACCCGTGACATAATTGCAAATGTAACATTAATCACTCAACATCCACCTTTACTGGATGAGCATGAATGTTAATAGCCAATTATGCAAATTGTCAGTTTTGAGGTGATGGGCTTCGACTACATAACATTAGCTTATTGTTCCTTTTGTGAGGATTTTAGACTCACTAGCTGAAGTGGCCTTTGTAAAAACAAAAATGTTTAGCGAGACAGATGCTGTGCATAGACCAGCAGTGTTTATATACTGTGAATGGCAAACACAGTGTGTATTTACATAGTGACACTGTTATGCTTTATCCTTTTCATATGTCACATGTTATCGTACATAAATCAGTAAAGTCTTGTGTGTTTTTTAAGCACTATGTCCAAAAATGGGTCGTAAATTATAGAGTGTCCCGAGAAGGAGACAGTGCGGTACTTCAAGCTTACGGCAAAACAGATTGAGGTTGAATTATTGACGAAAGTCGTTTCTGTTTGCCTGTGGATGCCTGCCAGTGAGGGGTGCTTGCCACCAACTCTGTGTCAGTTTATTTTGAATATAAAGTATCTATATTAGTTTAGTCTAGATAAACTCCTGTATGTCAGATATGGATGTAAGGGTACAGTGGAAAGTCTCATGCTATGCCCTGATGTTGTCCTCTCTAGGTTATTAAGGTTGGTCCTCTGGGTCACAGGAAGAGGATCATTGCCTCTCTAGCAGAGAGACCCTATGAAGAGGCTCCGTCTAAGTCCCGCCGTCTGTCCCCAATTATGGTAATGTATTTCACATTTTCTCACATTTTCTCTAGAATTCACAAAAATACAGTCAGCTCCAAAAGATGGAAGATGTTTTTATTTAAAGCACCAGCCAGACTGCAGCAGTGTTAGTGCTGCTATTTAACCACAGTCGACACTTATTCGATTAATAGATCAGATATGTTTAATGTGCTTAGTAAGAAGGATAGCTCTGCTCATACCCTCGATATAACACACATATCGTGTCACTCCTGTCTGTTATGAGATTTCTTTTTCCTCAGCATGTTTACCCTCGTTCCTGTGTGCTGTTATATTTTAGTTAATTTTTTTCTTACTGTACAACAATCCAGACAGAGCTGAAGTGTAAAGCAGCATGGCACGGATGAGCTGTTTTTCTATACCAACATCATTTTGTGAGAAAATGGATCCTTTTTCTTGCTGCAGCGGAAATCTAATTTTGGAATGAGATTCTTCAATATCATTATGTTCACAACAGTTAAATACTGAGGGCTGATTTCCCAGGCAGATTAAACTGGGCTAAAAAGAATTGAGAATCTCCATGGAAGAGGCTCTTTTTGTCAAGGATTAGGCTTGGATGTAGATCAGGAAAACCAGCCTGTGTAGACGGTGCTTTCAAATCATTAATCTGTGTGTGTGTGTGTGTGTGTGTGTGTGTGTGTGTGTGTGTGTGTGTCTGTGTGTGTGTGGGTGGGTGTCGATGCGTATGGCAGTTCCATGACCTCCTATCCCAGACCACATCTCCCCTCAGTCAGCTGGACCCCTACACCAGTCGCTCCATGGACATGCTCCTTCCCCTGACCGAGTCAGATCGGAGGCGAAGAGGAGTCGACCAAGACTGTAGTGTATCTCTGCGTTCTTATAGCGAGAGGCCACGTTCTGTAGTGAGTGCCACCTTCTTTTACCTGAATGCTTTTCTCCAACAATGTCTGTAGCTTTCAGCAGATGCAGGAGCACAATCAGGCACAAAGAAACGACAAAGATGAAAAGAAAACAGCCTGTTCCCTGTTTCCACACACAGAAAACCATTGACAATAAGTCAATCAGATTAATTGCAAACCTTTTCTACAACCCCTTGTTTGACCTTCAATCTAACATACATAATATTTACAGTATATTTAGTCTTTCTAGCCATAGGTTTGACATCATTTGTCTTATCCAGTGTCTAAGATTTTTTTTGGGGGGGCGGCTCATTTTGTTTGCTGCTTGTTATCACGTAAAAATAACTTTGGGGGTATTGCTATTTCTTTTTAAATAATCACATCACTCTGACCTCTTCTTTCTTTTTTAAATAAATAAATAAAAGAAACAAATAAATAAATGCTGCCAAAAGTTAAATGTGTTGTGGTGGTCTGGATGTAAAACTAAGTTTGCTGTTTGAATCGCATTGAAGCGTGCATGTGCAGAGTGATTGATTAAAGTAAAATGGAACCAGAACCAGTGAAAAAAGCAGAGGTGCATTCAAGGTTGTTGGGTTTTTTACATTTTATTTTTGCTGCGTAGCCAGGTCTAAGCAGAGATGTTCAGACATCCTTCCACTCAGCCACCTCCTACAGCTCTTGCTTAGTCCTTAGTCCTGGAGATATATAAACTCTCCAGTATGTCCTGGGTCTGCCTGTTGCTCTCCTCTTGATTAGACATACCTGATAAACCTCAACTAGGAGATGTCCTGGAGGTATCCTGATCAGCTCATCCCACCTTGTGGCTCTAGTCTTAAGGATGTGCTGTATGTGTTGTACGTAGAAAATACAGTCGATGGAAAGTTTTGGAAACCCACATTTTGGAGCTGACATTTTGAATCAATATAGTTGGAAAACTTGATATCATATTTAATCATCTGTCTGATATTTTCTCCCTTTCCAAATAAACCTTTGAAGCACTGCTGATTCTTAATGAACAAAAACTTGAGTTTATTTCTTATATATAAATATGTGTAATTTTGATGAAGTAGTCCAAAGAAGAAAAAACAAAAAAAACATGGAGTGCCATTGAGCAGTTTTTGATCTGAATTCAGTTTCTTGGTTTCTTCTTTAAGAAAAGAAACCAAGAATAACACAGTGATCAAATCTTAGCATTTGTTAAAGGTCAAACTACGACACAAACAGTCAAGCTGGCATAGCTGCTTTCTGACTCACTGAGGCCAATCTGGAAGCACACAGGAGCATCCACAAATAAGGAAAAGGAATATAGTACCACTGCTGTATAAAAATCAATACTTACCATTTCCATAAAACCTTAGTGTGTAATGATCATCATCAGTATATTTTACTCTGACATTGATTCATGAAAGCAATGAGCACAGCCTACACTGACCTTAAGGCCCAGCATGCATGAATATTTATTAGTTTCCTAGCATAAAAGACTTGCATTAAAGTGCTGACCAGACATTTGCCTTCACACTTATGTTCAGCGGTCAAAAACCCTTTACCTTGCCAGCTTGATGGATGCACAAATTAGTATTTGAAATGAGTGTGGTTACAAACATCCTGCAAAACAGTGAAAATAATATCCCCTTTAATATCTACAAATATTGAACACAAGGCAGAGGATTTTTTTTGTTCTTGGATCAGTCTGTTCTCTTTATTGCGTTTAGCAGCCTGTTAATTTGCATCTGTGCAGGACAGACACAGCGACCGGCATAAAGAGTCTCGTTTAAACCTCCGGCCGCCGAGCCACTCTGCTACCTATGCCACGGTCTCCGCCTGGCATCACCAGCCTGAGAAACTAATTCTGGACTCCTGCGGGTACGAGGCAACAGTAAGTCACTTTTACTGTCTTCAGCATAGATGCCAGAATATGCTGTAAATATATGATATAGATGGACGTTGCACTATTAAACAAGAAATAGCGTAGGACATTTTAATTCAAATACATCCTGTGCTTGCGATGGCCCGTCTGTGTCTGTAGTTGACTTAGTTTGCCAGCACCAACTTTTAAATCATTTTTTAAATTGTGTTTTGACTCTTTCCTCTAGTATCTAGGATCATTGATAATCAGGGATCTACGAGGGATTGAGTCCACACAAGATGCCTGTGCTAAAATTAGGGTAAGTATTTATCAAAGTCCTTCTAAGAGCAAATGTAAAAGCCATCGTGGTAACACCCAACACTGACGCGTGGTTGGGGAGAGAGCTTTAACTTTATGCATAGAATAACCAGTTAAACATACTTTTTTTTTTAATTTGAAAAGATTGGTGGCATTTTCACAAAATAAGGTTTGAAAAGCTTATTTTTTTCTTACAGGTTCTTGCCGGTTGTTTTGGGTTTTTTTACTACTTTAATTTACATTGTGGGCAAACACCACGCTAGTTCATGCCATCAATCCAATAATAAATCAATTTTAAGTCCCCTAAAATACACTAATGTATAAACAACTAGATGTATCTGCCAGCAAACAGCTGAAACTAAACCCTTAGCATGGTTGCTTGCTTTCATGTGAGCAACAATACTGTTGGTTCATGATCTGTGTCCAGGCTCTTATAAAGGAGATGATCGGGCATATTGGCCCAAAAGAGCCAAGGTTCAGGGGTGGGGGGCAGTCATCTGCTGCGACTGGTGAAAACATGAGGGGAAAGAAGAGAGACAAAAGAAGCATAGAGAGACCACAAATATAAAACAGGACAAAGCCTAAACTGTAGGAGAATGGACAAAGATTTACTGCTTTATTATCTGGGTTTAGTCTTACAAAACCTTAATTTTTCCTTCTTTTTCAAGAATAACTGAAAAGTTTTTTTATCCGTCATAACAATTAATAAACTCCCCAAAATAGGCAGTGATTTTTTTCTTTCTTCTCACTTATTCTTTATTGTATC
Organism: Oreochromis niloticus; assembly: GCF_001858045.2. Classification (NCBI taxonomy): domain Eukaryota; kingdom Metazoa; phylum Chordata; class Actinopteri; order Cichliformes; family Cichlidae; genus Oreochromis; species Oreochromis niloticus. The sequence goes on from NC_031970.2 coordinate 9,965,141, forward strand.
TATTCCAGAAATCCAAGGACTCCAAAAAGGGTCCAGTTGTCATACTGTCCATTACCTATAGAGGTGTTAAGTTCATCGATGCAGCCACAAAGGTAATGGGAATTATTGATTATTGACCTGTCCAACGCAAACACTGCTGTCGACTTTCTGACTGTCCATTAGTGGTTGATTCCCATTTAGCGCTCACTTCATTCCTGTCTTCATTAGACTATAGTAGCAGAACATGAGATCAGGAATATCTCATGTGCCGCCCAAGACCCAGATGACCTCTGCACATTTGCATACATTACCAAGGATCTGAAGAGCGGCCACCACTTCTGTCATGTCTTCAGCACTGTGGAAGTGGTGAGTAACATCAGCCCTGTGATTGATATAATAGAATTAGAACTACAAGCATAATACACTGTAATCACTGTAATATATTAAAATAATCCACTATAGAGAGCCCATATTTTCATATCATTGTGGAATGTTTTGCAAATTTTTTGGTAAATAAAGTAAGAAAACCAAAATGTCCCTTGTAGGACGTCAGATATCCTGCAGTTAAACCTTCCTGGAGCATCCTATGGATTATTTTCTTGATTGGTTCATCAAATAGCTTGATTGAAGACCCACTCCTGCTATGCATGGCATTTCCATGCACAAGCACAAATTATGTTGTCATTTGAGTCGAAAGGTCTGTTAAAAGGTCAATAGTGATGTTTCATTTTTGGCAGATCGACCACTGTGGGGGCACTTTAACTGCAGGGAGACATTTTTTTTGTGGGGTTTTTTTTTTTTTTAATGAACTGCATTGAAAAAGATCTTTACAGGGCCAAATAAAACACTACTGAGCCTTGATTATTTATACTTCACACAGCTCCTCCATGCACAGAATGTCAGATTAAAAACTGCTTTAGCTTTTCTCTGTAAATGCATCATATTCAAACAAGAGCCTGTGGATAATTATACAAAGTAATTATCCTAAAAATGTGAAGAGCAGCGCTTTTGTGTGCTGTGAATTTGCTGAAAACAAGTGTTTGCAAACCAAATTGAATAGTGGTTAACTCAAAACAAATACTGTAACACGTTCAGAAGACTTTTTTAGTCCAAGCTTTGTAGTGTTACTAATACAAGGTGCTTAGTTGTGTTTTTTTATGGAAACTAAATGTTTACTGAGCACACAAGCAAAGCGCATAAAGATTTTGTCTTGTTTTTTTCAGCTTTGCTTTTCGTCACATATTTCAGTACAATGAATCTTTATTTTCCAGACACAGACCTACGAGATCATCCTAACGCTGGGACAGGCGTTTGAGGTGGCTTATCAGATGGCGATTCAGTCCAGGGCGAGACACTACATGCCTCCTTCATCTCTGGGCTCTGAGGTCATAGACACTAAAACCAGCCGTCCTGTATCTCAGTCGTGGAGCAGCATGCGAAGATCAGCAGTGAGTACCAGCCTATAAAACCTTAAGAAAATCGTGGCGAATGTGTGCATCTCTGAGTGCATTTGAGTGGTGAGGTTACTCTACACGTTAAAAGGAAAGCGGGTGTGAAGGAACATATTGTGCAGTCATACTTCAAAATAGGTAGACAGACCCCGTGACCCACTTTTTCTCCACTGCTGAACCCCTAATGGGCCACCTACAAAGGAGGATTTGCTGTGCGTGTGGTAGAAAGTGATGAGTCATTACTTTGCTCTGTGAGTCACTCCAATCAGAGGAGACTTTCTTTTTGTGCATATGTGAAGCGTGATGAATGATTCCTTTTATTTGTTGCTAACAGGGGGGTGGGAGGAGGTGTGTGATTTCCTCTGGGATTTTTTTAAGCCTGTGCACAGCCTCGTTGGTCAGAACCACCCGCTGCTTCCTCACTTCTGATTGAGTGTGCTGCATAAATGTTCACGTATACCCTGAGCATTGATGCATTGACCTCTCAGGCTGCATATAATAAGCACTCAGTGATCACTGTCACCTGAGAGCGCTGCACAGCCGCCGCTAGGAGCACGCACACACACACTGCTGGACCACTTGCTTATTCAGAGACACAAATCACATTGTTTTACTACCTGCCTGCAAGGATAATATATGGAGTGATCACAGAGCTGCATAATGAGCCTGGCTGGTTGTTTAAGTTTTAGATGAGAACAGAGGGGGGGGGGCTGATTTCTGTCAGCTGCGATTTGTTTTAATACACTTCGCTGCTACCAAGTGAAGTGAAACAAAAACTGTGACAATCATGAAGGTTTTTCATGTATTTTACCTAAGAAGAGATTCACTGTCTGCTAAGCCCTGTCCTCTGTAGTTTACATAAAGACAATATTTCCTAAAACTAAAAATATTTATCAACTGTTACTGTCAGGTTTTTCCCTCTTGTTTTAAAACAAAAATATTGTAAAGGAATCTTAAGTATGCATCTCAAAATGAAAAAAAAAAGTCCAGTGTACGCCCATTGGCCAGATCCGTTAATGGCTGTTTCCCTTAAAGAAATCCAATTGCGATTGGTCGGTGTATTTCTCACGCTAGGAAAAGCCCCACCCTAGAAATAATGCAGTGACTAAAACATATGTCATTAGATGACATGTATACATTACTGTTAATGGGTTAAACTGTAGTCAATGACATGACGTATTAGGAAACCAGAATATTTGAGTGTGTGCCCATTTAGTGTCAGAGCTTTGAAATAAAGCAGAAGATGGTAAACATAACTGAAAACAACTGTTAAACCAGTGTTCTAAGACAGATTCAAAAGCCGCACACCCCTGGCTAAATTTCACAAACCTCGCCAGCTCATCATCTATGCACGAATAGTTTTTGTCATGTCTAAAGCTAGCTAACCCTAGTGGTTTATCTGTGCTGTGGATAAAATATTTCTAAAAATGCTTTAAAAAGCTTCCACTGTTAATGAGCGTGATGATCAAATGTAGCTTACCTGAGTAACTTTAGCTGGAGTGTAAATGTGCCCATTCAATAAAGAACAGGGCCTAGCCAGTAATGTTAGCCTTTGACAGACCCCAGGATGTACTCAGTAAAGAAACGCTGCAAAGTGGATTTCTTAATAATGATGTATGTACTTGAGTTTCTTGGCTTTGGGGCTAAGTTTGTAATCTTTGTTGTGTTTGTTTGCTTTGGGAATATAGAAACAACATTGATGCAACCTTTGTAGCTGTTTCCAGTATATAATTGCTTCACTGGGATCACTGACAAATATTGATATGTGAATTTGAACAATTTATAGAAATACTGTTACCCTGGACTGTTCATTTCTCAAATCAGATGCATGCACAGTTACTGTAGTTACCAAGCTAGTCATCTGGGCATGCTGCTGATTTCTATAAACAGTATAAACACTCGTAAATTAATTCCTCACACTTTGCTCCATCTTTACTTTAGCCACATGCACGCCACTTGAGCAAGTGGAGAAATCCAGCGCTTCACAGACCTGCCATATGGAGGGCCAAAAATGACACAAGTATAAATAAATACTGCCATGCCTAGCTGGAGCTGCTAAGCTATAATTGGACCGTCACTATTCATGGACAGGGTTAAGTAAACAGTCAATGACAAGAAAACTCAAAGATGCTGAGAAATTTGCCCTCTTGAGCTTTAAGGACAGATAATGAACTGCTCGTTCTGCTGCTTCTGGATTTCTACACTGTCCGTTTAGTGCATATAAATGCTCTGTCCCTCTCCGCTCTTCTTTTTTTAACATGTCTTTGTTCTTGTCTTCTTGGTCCTCCTGCTTCCCAGGGTGCCCCTCTGCTCGAATGCCGCTGCTGTCACTGTCACACGTGTACTACCCACCGTCCTTCCTTCCTCCCGTTGCACTCTGTTAGCCCTGGAGTCCAGGTCCTTCTCTTTCCTTTCCTCTATTCAATCCTTAATCATGCATCTTCTTACACACAGTTCCCTCTCCTCTTTATTTTTCTTGCATCTGAGTGCTTCGGTGCACCTCGCCTCCACGTTGTGTGGTTCTTAGTATTTCAACCATGAACCTCATCCTTTTATTTTCCCATCTCTCATCTTCATCTTACATTTTAGTGTTAAAATGCAATTAGCTCTGTGGTTAAACCCATTCGGGGACGAGGGACTCCTTGATGCGATTTACCGTCTTTATATGAAGACTGTTGGCTAAATTGTGCCAGTGTGGGTTTAGCCCATTGCGTCAATAACATGATGGCTGAAGTTGTTTCTGCTCGATGGTTTTAAACTGTTTCTCATTTCTTGTGTCTTTTTAAGATATTTTCAACTGAAGGTGTCTTTCATAAGCAGGAAATTTCAGATTGCCAAACGCCTACATTGAGATTTTTTTCAAGCTAATTAAAAGTCAAATGTATTTCTAAGTAAATTAATCAGCGTAATGCATGTAGAATGATGTGTCTTTGCCGTTTGTGCTATGACAGTAGCCAATGGTGTAGAGCATGGTGCTTTTGAACTACTAATCAGCATATGTTTTAACTCCCAGAGGGTCGTATCATTGGTTTTACTGCCGCTGCTTATACAGGCTGAGGGTCTTTTCTGTCAGACATCATCCATGTTGTGGATTGAGCCCTGAGTGTCTGTGATTATAACATGATCACTGGACTGTACCTCTAATCCACATGCACGTGTGTGAGCTGAGGACTTGTCAGTGTGGCGCAATGGCCTCCACTGCCGCACGTCTCACGCCCTCCTCTCGTCCCTCCTCCCTCCCTCCCCCGGCAGATCGACCCCCTGGAGATGGACCCAGACATGCAGTCCCTGGGCAGCACCACCTGGCTCTTGGACCAGCGGGACGCCAACAGGCGCCCTGTCAGCACCAAGTACGAGACCACCATATTCTGAGGCCGGACTCCACAGCCGCCCCTCTGCACCCCCTGTATTTTCCTCTGCCCCTGCATCCGGTTCTCTATTTATCTCTCACACTCACACATATATACATGTGAGCCCCGTGCCTTCTCACTGTGATGGTATAGCATCCCTCAGGGCTGCCTACTCCTGCACCCTCCTTTGCCCTGCCCAGCGACCCAAACCAACCTCCTACCTGCCATGACAAACACTCCTGCGGCTCCCCCGTGCCTCCCCAACACCCCCTGGCAGCCTCCGTCGCCTGTTGCTGCTACAGCCAATGGCGGAGCTCTGGAACGGATGATCCTGGACTGATCTCATTTTACAGTGGCCCCGCTCTCTCAACCAAACTGCCTCTTCCTCCTCATCCTCCTCTTCCTGACAACTTGCATCTGCCTCCAATTCCCCGATAGCTCCCAGAGGTTGCATCTTTATTATTCTTCCTCTTTCAAGCCATTTTTTTTTAATTGATTCTCCACAGGCAAAACAAGCATGCTCATTTTTTCTATTGCTCTGTCTAGACTTCACACTGGCTAAAGGCAAGTTGAAGTATTTCCAGAAATGTTGAGTTTATATTATTTTAAAAAATGGTTTTCTGTAAGGAGTCAGTGTTTTAAACTGTTAGACGAACAGTTTGAAGTTTTGGGAAATATGTCTAGCAGAGAATTACGTGAGGATATTGACAAAAGTCTCACAGGTGTATAGTTAATATGAAGCTGAAACAGAAATCACACAGACTACATATACCAGTCTCAATAAGCACATGCACCAAAGCATTCTCCCACTGATTATTGACAAAGTTCAGCTATTTAATAAATAGCTGAAGAAATGTTCTAATATTATTAGATTTAGATTATAGAGTTAAATTATAAGTATACTGCACTTTTTAGTTTTCACACCGGCCTAGACACAGGCGACCCCTCCACTCCCACCCTGGCAACGTGGGAAAAAAAAAGTGCAATGGTTGCTGAGGTTGTTGGGGTCACTGTGAAATTGGTTGCTAAAGCCCATCATGCAAGTTTCCTTGCGACTGTTTTGGTTTCCAGCAGATTGTCACTGGTGCCTGTTGTTCACATGGAAGACGCCAACTCATCTGCAAACACTTGCAAACACTGACCTGCGATGGCTCTGAAAGTCCCACCAGGGTATGCCATCCACACTTTAAGAACCGCTGGGTTAAACAAGCCACATCGTTAGGGAGCTTTAGTGGTGCTGATTGTTTTTCATTTTCTAAAGCCAGGTTAGCTAGTTATAAGATTGTATGCCAAACAGATTAAAGCATTTCTACTTAGTTTATCCCAAAAGTTGGGAAATGTCTGTGTTATAGCAACCAAAACAAAAAACACAACCAAAAACAGAATGGCTTAAATACATTCGTACAATAAAAATAAAACTTAACCAAACAAAATAACCCCAATAAAGCAAAAACTACTCAGAAGAAAGTTACATTTTCAGTTCAGTATCTGTTCTTATGGCAGCTGAGCTTAATTAAGCAGGTGGTCTGCTACCTGTAAATCCAGTCAGCTCCATACTAAGTGTACAGTTGTGTCCTCTTGCATAATTCCCAGCAAGCATATTCTCCAAAATGATAACTTTTTCTTTATTGTGTCTTTTTGGTAGATTTAAAGTCAGTAGCTTAATCTTATATTTAGTTTTTTGGGTTTTTTTTATTAACATATATTTTTCATTTACACAATTGTTTGGTTGTTTTGCCTCTCGACAGTTATAATTTTTTTTCTTTCTCCATCTGTAGCCTGTCCTGTCTTACCAGGCATCTACCACTGTGAAGCACTATGAGGAGGCTGCTTTGATAGCATGGGATGCAAGATGGACAATTAATCAATGAAAGACAAAACAGCAACATGCAGCAAACAACTTGTGTTTTCTTTTTGTTGTTGTTGGGTTTTTTTCTACGCATTTGTACAATATTCATAGAAAGACCACAAGGAATCGGTCACGAATCTAATCACTGATGTCTGGACTCAAAACGGACCAAAAACTGAGACCTCGTAAACTCACACAAATACACACATACACACCCAGAAGGACAATATCAAGGACAACAGCCTTACTTCATTATGGTTATCTATAATCAACTAAAATCCCCTGACCTGCCCGAACACCACCACCCAACAACTGCACGCCTCCACCCTGCTTCTAAAAGACTTTAAAGGCAAAAAAACGAAAACAAAAAAAGGCAACACTTCTTATTTCCTGCTGTATTTAAATTGACTGTGACTAGCTGGGATGACGTTGATGCAGAGATGGTACAGTTTTTGTCAGGATGAGTCTTTGCTCTGGCCTTGTACTGCCCAGTGCCTCTCAGCAGTCGTGGTAGCACTGAGAGCCTGAAAATCACAGCTTCTTCTTATTGTCAGTTTAAACAAAGAAAAAAAAATGAAAAGAAACACTGTGTTTAAAAACATGGCACTATCCCTTTTAAGACCTTGTTTTCTTTTTTTCTTATGGTGCAAATGGGACATTAGTGGATTTTTGTGATACTTTTTGATAGATGGGGCATAACTGAAATGCGGGTTGGGGGGAATGATTAAGAAGGGATTGTAAAGAATCCCAACATTACTACCAGAGGCAAAAAAAACAAAACGTAAACAAAGTTTAAAAAAAGAATATTGGGTCTATTAATGAGCCTCTAGCACAATCTGATGCACATTTCCCGTCATAGCATCTTATTATCATGATTACTTGAGTAGGTATCCATGTTGTTTCACTCCAATTTAGAATTAGGTACAGTACATGCAAAGTGTGTTACTTTGAGGGGGTGAAAAGATTTTATTCCACTACATTAAAAGAGCCAAATCTAAATGTTGCTCTGGTGTCGTGTTAATGCGAGTGGATTTGTAATGCTGAGAGCGTGGTACCATTTATTTTTTTTCTTAAAAGATTTTCCTCCTGCACTGTGACTGAAAAAAAAGGTCGTCGTGAAGTCGACACATATCTGTGGGTTCTCCCCTGTGTGCACTACCTGCTGTGCGTGCTGTATGCCTTGTTTCTGTCTGTCCTCATGGGAGTTTGGACCGTTACATCACTGGCCACTGTCCTTGTTTTTTGTGTGCTGCGGGAGAAGTGAAGGATTGAGCTCGTGGAGGCTGACTGATTTTATTTTTTTTTTATTATGGTGTAACCGGCCTGCGTGCGGTACCGTGGCTGTGTCATTGCCACTCTGTTTCTGACTGTTAACTGTTAGCTTCCACTGACGATTGCATGTTGGCAGTGTGTTTGTGTTTTCGTACCCTTTGATGCACTTGGCCTGAGCAGTCTCTCTGTATGTACCGTAGCAGTGTCTCGTCTCCTCTCACTCATCTGCCATTCGCTTTTTACGTTCCCTCTCCCCGTCACACGCCAACTCAGCGCTTCACCCTCATCCCTCCGTTTTGCCATCGTCGTCCAACATTTTGTCATGTATGTTCTTCCGTTCTGTGTGTCACCGAAACAACCTGCTCTATTATGGATGCACAATATGAAAGCATTACACTTAAATGAGCAGCAAGCTATTTAAAGCAAGTTTTGGTGGCATGATATCGCTGTGCATGTAACCGCTCTTTTTAACATTGGTGTTTTCCTTGTGTAGCTCGCCCCAGCGTTCAAGTTTCCGGATACCAAGCTGTGAGTTGAAGGGGAGCAGCCGATGCGAGTGTGTTTGTGTGTGTTGAGTTATAGCGGGCAGAGCAGTGTGAAAGAGGTAGAGAGAAACTGAGAGGTAAGCCTTACGCAATGTGCAGGGCCAAACCAGCGCTTACTCTGACATTTAGATCTCACTCCGTATATCCCCTGCTCCTCCACTGCCCCTGAGATGAATCCCAACACAGACTAAAAGGTAACCCGGTAGTCCCACATCACTGGCTAAACAGGACCTGTGTATCACTCCTGTCTTGAGAAAGGTCACTCAGAAAGGTCAAGTCTATTTCCTGGCCTCCGTGTGACTTTCTGATCTTGTTATGTAGGTACTGTAATGTTTAGAGCACTGTAGACCATTAATGATATAGACCATTAATGAGCATTTCTATTGATTCAGGTCTATTGAAAATGTGGGAATTATTATTAAAGGGTAACAAAATGTAGAGGAAAAGAAAAAAAAACTGTACCAGCATACAATGCTTTGCCCATGTTTCTGGACAGAGTATGGTTTGTCAATGAAAATGTGATACTGTTTCAAATTTCAAAGCAATATTATATTAATGACATTAAATAATACAAAGACTAAAGAATCCCTCTCACGTCTGTTGTCAGCATTGATTTCTTTTATATGGCTGAGTAGTTAAAAGCAGAAACATTACACCAGCTGTTTAAAATTTAAAGTGACAAATACAACAAACGTGGTAATTAATGTACAATTATACTTTCACTCTTTCTCCTGCCAAAGAGATTAGTGGGTGGTGCAACTTTTTATTCTAAACAAACGATTAGCCCCCAGTCTCTGTGTCTCTCATGTCTCCAACTGCATTCAAGTCAGAGCCAAGCATCCAGGTGCCTGGTGAAAACACACACACATCAGTATTCAACACAGTAAACGTAGCATTTGCACAACATGAAGAAACAGTTTTCTGTCAGGTATATGTTTATCAGTTCTGTTGGGACCTGTAGCAAAGTCAAAGTTAAATGAGAATTACCTGTCCTTTTTTTGCATGTTTTTGCTAACCTTATGAATACAATTCTTCAAAACTGGAATTGTTTTAGAAATGTTTTATTTTAGCTAAATTCCAGCTATGGGTATAGATTTAATTTAAATAGAAAATGAAAAGCTGACTCTTTAAAATGCACGTTGGGTCATCCTGCATAGCTTTCAAACCAGCTCAGTTACACTAGAGTAAAAGCAGGAAAAAATTGCCCATTGCCTTGTGTTTGAATCCATTCATTTATTTATTTTTTACAACTCGAGACTGATTGACTATAGTTGTGGTGACCAAGTGGTTAACCAGAGGTTGAGCGAGCAGCACCCTAAACCTCTGGACAAGCACACTGGACTGCAAGACGACTGCATTGGTCACCGATAATCCCCAGAAAGTCAAATAATTGCCATTTAATTTATAAATGCAGACAGACTGGCAAACAATCCGAGTTAGTCTACTCCGATGAGTACAACCTGCCTGCTCTCCTGCAGCAACTATGTGAGTATTTGAGGAGGAATTTCAAATCTATGAGAAACTTGCTGGGCCCCACTGAATATGAGTTACTGTCAGTTTCTGTTCAATGAGAATTCCTGAAGCATTTGAGATTTTCACTCATTTATCACATTTAATCGTTGTATTTTCACAAACGCAATGTAACTGCCAACTTGACTCCATTCAGCCGCAAACTGATAGCAGACTGGCTGTGCTGCTGTAGCGCTTTCTTGAAGCACCAAAGTCATTTTGAAGATACCTGACTGCAGACGTGCTCCCTGTCTTTAATGTAACCATTTTAAAGGCAGTGAGATTCCAACGTGATTGGTGAGTGATGCAATAATTTTGGTCGTGCTGTGGTCTCCTACCACTGTTTTACCTAGTGTGACTGTAGCATGAACTATTAGAAAACAATAAAGCAACACTGGCAAAAGTTAATATAAACTTTATCTTTACTGAAATTGATTGACTGAATATAAAAGATGGATGTAGATAGGTGTGGATTGATCTGATATTTGGATCTGCTACCAATGAGTCATTCTGTTCAATTTAAATCTATATTTTACTGACTTAATTTCATTTCTGTGTTTCACGAGTCAAAAGCATGGAAGCTAACATGGAGGAAGCTAAAAGCAAAGAAATCGTTTATTTATGACTTATAAGTTAACTTATTTGCTGAAAAACTCAGACTCGGATGCTTTCCCTATCAGCTTCTCTCTCTTGTTTGCCCACTCTCGCTGGTCCTCACTCTTGTTATGCTCAGTGTAACACTTGTTAAAAAGCTTTTATTGCATTACTGCAGTAACATACAGTAACATGTTGTCAACTCCATGTGGTATTATTTCACCTCATGTTTCTGTTATTGGCTTTACCCCATGCATATGAGGTGTGCTCACAGTGACAGCAGGTAAAGGTAGGTAAAGAATTCAATTTTATTTATATAGCGCCAAATCACAGCAGTAGTCATCTGGAGGCGCTTTGAGAAGTGTCGCTGTAAAGGACGTCAGTATGCAGTGGTCACTCACAGAACTAAAATAAGACTAATGTGAATAAATTAGATGGATAACATTTTATTTATGAAAAGTATGTTTGAAAGTATAATAAGTCTTTTCCTAAGAAAGAAATACAAGTTACCAGGTATCGTATCATCACAATTGGGTGCATCAGTAAGGTAGCGACCAATGAAATCACCAACTGTCTGCTTCTGCATTTATAATTATTATTTACTGTATGTGCGAAGAAAAAAAACCCTGTATAGTTGTGACCAAATCTGTTTTTGTACCAAGCTTGTGGATTAAACATGAGAGTCAATGGAGACACAAGTGGTCACTGAAGGAACTGCAGTTTTTCTCACTTGTACACAGTTTTTGGCTGCTTCCAGAATTGGCCCCTGCTGGCCATTATAAAGAATCTAGGTTTAAGGCGTTTATGCACTGGCTTCACTTTATAGACCCCATGGCTATGTCCATCTTTTTTATACAGTTTGTTAATGTGTTACAAAAATAGTGCCAGAAGCAAATAAAAAGGCACAAATAGGTTTCTGAACACTTCCTTTCCTTGTTGGCAGTCAGCTATAGCACAGTCACTCCAAACATTTGAAAAGTTAGCGTGTACATACATTTAAAACAGGACTCTTGTAAGCTTCACTACAATAACATGTAATGGGGGAAAAAATACTAAAAACCTTATTAGTATTTTTAAAAAAGAAAAAAAAATACAGATTTAAAAATAAGACCCCTTTAGGATTTAACTTATTCCATTGTACGTGTATCCTGTAACAGTTTTTCTGAAATATTGCTTAAAATGTAACAAGTTGAACGATGATTTCTTTCAAGCACACGTGTTTTCATGTCTTTGAATGGCTGGTGGAAAAAATATATCACTTTGGTATTTGTTTAGTAGTACACACCCCCTCCAATGTCAACGACTGAAAGAAACACAAGTATATTTTTGATTCAAGAAGAAAAAATAATAATAATAAAAATAATGAAAAAGTGCATGCTGTCTTTGGTAAGTTACTCATAAACATTTTTCAACATGAAGAGCTACATATTAAAGCTTAAGTGTTATTTACAGACTTAGCATATGTTCTTTGGTGCACTGATTTCTAAAATCATTCACATTCAGCGTCTTAAAATGGCTAAATATAATAATTATAGCTTTCACCTGGGTCAGAATTACATAATTTCTTGCACGTGTTTTTTTTTTTTTTTTCTCTAAAGGCAGTAAATATGTATAAGGCAACACAGGATTTTGGTTCTGTGCCTTTCTTTCTTTAAATTGCTCAAGAGTGTAGCTACAAACTGAAAGGGTCAGCCTCAGTTTAGCGTGAGTCCTCCCCAGCCTCGGCACCTCCTGGCTGGAACAGCAGTTTCCTGAGGATGGGCGCATAGAAGGGACCAAAGACTGTTTGGTTGAAGTGGACGATTCGCCCGAAGGCCGTCCCCAGCTCAAGTAGCTCAGCACTCAGCAGCCCGAGGGGAGCAGGCAGCTCTGGACTCCTTTTAGCAGGGCCGCCCCGCAGCATGTCCTGGAGGAAACCCTGTACCCTTTCTCCTGTTTGATGGAGAGAAGGAGGGAGAGAAGTCAGCTATGCAGCAGCACACATCCAAGTTTAAACAGAGATTATCTAAACTCAGCAGCATTAAAGTGCAGGAACATGTACTTATCTATCTTAATGAAAATATTTTTCCACGACCGCCTTTTTTTAACCACTCTGTTTAGCCAGGTTACCCTAAATTTTAATGAAGTAAGAACTTAACCAAAAACCTGATGCTTTCTCAATGTCTTTGAGTACACACTGGACATCATGCCAACATATGCCAAGTTTTCAGCTAATAGCTCTTTGGAATCATCTTGTTGTTTATAGAGTCAACTGAAGACATGGGAACAGGCTGCTAATGACAGTGTGACAAACACTGGTTTGTCCCTTAAGTGCTAATTTGAATGATTCATGAGTCAGGCTCAAGTGGTTTAACAAACAAAAAACATTCCTATGAAAATGGTCAGGTACAAGGAGTGGACTGAAAATGAGTGGAAAAAGCAGCCAATGGTCAAAGGACACGTTTAAAAGACCTTCAGAAAGCGTGGAGAACTATTGCTCAAGACCACTGCAATAAAGTCTGGCTCTTTGGAATCAAAATATAAAGAAATATGGAGTAGATGTTCAACTGTATTATAAATATTATAATCTTATAATATATAAAATACAAGATTATATTGCTTTTTAAAAAGAAGGAAAAAAACATGTGCAAATACTCTGTAGTTTTTATAATAAATACTTTGAGGATTTATTTTTCGAGGAACATGATCTGCTTCTACATCCTGATATCACCATGGTCTTTTTGTGACATTTAACGCACATAAAAAAGATCAAATTAACTGATTAGTTTAATCTGTCCATTGAAAATGGTGATTCTCCAAACATGAGTCTTTGCTGCCTAAAATATACTTCTTTATAAAATGTTTTCCAGTAGCCTTAAATGGCTATTTTTTTCTACTCACACCTTACAAAATGTAAAAAGCTGACATTATATAGTAATACACACTGACATAAGTCCAATATGTGGATTTATTTCATTTCCCCCATCATGTCTTACCTATAAGCACGCAGACTGGGTTGTTCTGTTTCCATAGCTCAGATATTTGTCCTTTCAGCAGATCCTGGCTCTCCTGCGGCAGTGCTGCTCCTCCCTGAGTAGCCAGAGCGTCGGACATCTGCTGCAATACTATCTCCCCAATCCCCAACAAGGCCCCCTTCAGGTCAGCTTCCCTGTAGCACCAGAAACCAGCATAAGACCAACCATCAGCAATTTCATCAGACATATATTGTCTCACAGGCCTACGCATCTATGTACAGGGACTGATGGAAGTAATAAAGGAGTTCTCCAAGAGCAGGAATTTGATTAAAGTTCCTCTTCTGCCCATTGATTAAACTCCTACAAACTCATCTTTGTTTTTCACAATTACACATTTTTTTCCATGAGCGCACTCCTTAAAATGGCTTCGATATAATTCTACACCCTTGCCTCTTTTTAGTAGATGCGTATTTATGAAAATGCAAATTAGTGCCGTCTTCTGTCTCCTCCCACCTCTTCTGCTGCTGAGGCATATCTGCTTTGCTCTGACGGTTAAAACACTGAAAGACTACTTTCTGCTATGCAATGATAAAACTAACGTAGGAGTAAATGAGCCACAGATGTTCGACCTGGAAATAGATTTTGAAGAGCAAATGCCAGATTGTCTGGAACTAAATTTATCAGAACAGCTTCTACAGTGTTAGAAATGTTAAAGTGGAACTATTATCCTCATTTTTGGCTCCATCATTTTAAAGTTGGGGAAGCTTTACATATTACACAGTTCAACATATTCCTTACTCCACTTCTACTACTTCTACAGTCTCAAACAAACAGTGTTAGCTCCTCTAACTCTAAGACCACGCTCCCTTTTAAGCCAACTTTCTTCTGACTGGCTGTTGCTGTCAAACAGACGGTTTTAACAGCAGGTAGGTGGGGCTTCTGTGCTCACAGGCTGCACTGTGACCATATTAAGGATACCTGCTCTTATTGACAACATTTAGAGCCAACAGTTAAAAAAAACAACAAAACAAAACAATGCCTGGCAAAATTGGAGAACTTGCCAAATATCAAACATTGTTTCTATTTTTTCAAGAAAACATCACGAAATAATTCAAACATTTTTTCAAATCTATGAAATTGATTTGAGGTCGTCTTCAGCCATGGCGGAGATATGCGGTCTAGGACTGCTCTATTTTGAAACTCTGGTCCTGTTTAGTATTAGCCTACACCATGGTAACAGTATATGCATAAAAGACAGTCAGGTAAAATAGATCCAGTTCATAGAGTTCATAGATAATCTGAACATTCAGGCTTGATTATAGCTGATAATTCCTCACTAATGTTAGATAAACCTCGTACCCCTAAACAGCTCTAACAAGTTAGCCTCGCATGTTGATTGGTTCAGTTTTTGAAGTTTCTCAACTATGAATCCAGGCCAAGTTTGAGATATTCATTGTTACACCACACCAAGGCAGAAATGCTCAACCGTGGCAATGGCTTCTAATTTTGCTCAGGATTTCTCTTCTGGCATTTAAATAATGATCGCATGAACATATTACAAAGGGTCAAAAAACAGCGGTGGTCTTTAAATACCGCCACATTGTAACAAAGGCGATTAAGGCAGAAACAGCCTGTGCTGCATTTTATTGCAGCTCGGACCAGAGTGCGAGCAGACCTCGAACATTACAAGCTGCTGTTCCACATTTATCCACTAATCATGACACACCCTCTCTTGAACAGAAAGAATGAGGTTAGCTGGATCTGTTCTGACAAGCTAGCTGCCTCATGTCACCTCCGTTGGTTTCTTTCTCATACAATACCTGTTCCCTGTGACAGCCAGTACATGCATCACGACATCCTCCTCTTACCTGGTGTGACTGCCCTCCAGCAGGGCAGTGATGGACTGCCTGAGTTTACCTACAAACCCCTGCAGGGAGAAAACGACACGGCCGCACTGAGCGTTAGTCAAGAGCAGCACCGACGCCTCCAGGACCAACATCTGGAGCCGCTGACCAAGAGCATCCAGGCGGGCCCGATCCATCAGGATGGTCTGTGCGTGGAAGACAGATTGGGGTCACAAGGGGGCAATGTTTTCAGCATAAATATGAAATCAATACCTCAATAAAGAGTCTAATGGCTATAACCCTAAATAAGATTGTGAAAGCCACAGGTAATTGATGATTTTCCAGGGGTCATACAGTATACAAATGCAAACTGTCATGATTCATCAATTATATTAATGCAGCGCTAGGTAACACCAAGTCTAAAATCAGTTCAGCTGCACTCTGTTGAAACACACATGATGCTGACTAATAAGTCTTTGAGTTCAGATTCTTAAAAAATGGAGCCGCACTTGTACGAGTGCTTGAAATTAAAAAATTGCTTTTCACATGCTTTTAACCAGTGAGAAGGAATGGGTAGGCAAACTGAACATTCCCTCATAATCAATAAAATATCACCGGGTCCGATGAAAGGCGTGGGCGTGATGTAATTTTTCAGACAGCAGCTGACCTCAGGATATTTCTGGTCCTGTGGGTCCCAGTGGAGAAGACGTATGTAGGCCCGGTTGAGGACAGCGGTGGGGCTGAGAGGACCGCGGCTGTCAGGACCGGGAGAATCAGACTGCGCCTCACACGCCGACACCACCTCAGACGCTGCTGCCTGAAGCCAAGCGGTGGTATTGTCCAAAGAATCTGAAGAGAAGTGACAAATTATAAAATGATTAAGAATATACTAAAAAACTGAAACTACACAGATGAGACCGACTAAGTGAATCATGGATTTTAGTGGCTACTGAGCGAGCCAGCCATAGACTGTTCATTAAAGATGGATGTAGCCATGGTTATGTCACTGTGGTTTGTCAGGCATCTGGCTGAGCGTTTTCACCATCTCCATTTTAGATGTTGTGACGATTGAGGCGGAGACCGACTGAGAAACTGAGCAATAACTCCATGCAACTTAGAGCATCCCCTGCTTTATCATCAATTTTTAAATTAATGAGACCATCATTTAAAAAAATAAACATGCTCTATCTAATAGAAACTAGAAACTCATGTAGGGTTTAGCCGTGAATTCATACTTGAGTTATTTTGCTAAGACTGTGTTTACCTTGTATGTGTTTGCACTTATTATTTACAGATTTAACTATGCACCTTTAAAGCACAATAATTTGTTGAATTTACCTCTGTGGTTTTCCCCACACCTACCTTAGTTTAAGACTGGTGCTCTGTTAAAAAGTCAATCATCTCCATCCCACTTTGTCTTTTTATGAAGAGTAATATATCAGCATATATTGAACTTTTATGGTACATTTGCAATTGACGTGGGACTATAGCCTTGGAGTTAAGTCTGTGGAACTGGTGTTGAATGTGGTGGAGGAGCTGGACCCAGTAAAAGGTGGTTTCTGGTTAGAGATGGCTGGTGAAAACCTGATTGCTGTGATGACTCTAGAACACGGGTGTCCAACTCCAGGCCTCAAGGACCAGTGTCCTGCAGGTTTTAGATGTGTCCTTGAACCAACACAGCTGATTTAAATGGCTAAATTACCTCCTCAACATGTCTTCAAGTTCTCCAGAGGGCTGGTAATGAACTAATAATTTGATTCAGGTGTGTTGACCCAGGGTAATATCTAAAACCTGCAGGACACCGGCCCTTGAGGCCTGGAGTTGGACACCCCTGCTCTAGAACATTTGTTAAGAGTGATGTACCTATGCACATAATATAAGGTTGGACAGCTAGCTTATAAATAAACTAATGTTCATAAGTGATTCTCTGGGTTTTGTACTTCTTGGCTACCATCGCTCTTTTTTTTTTTTTGCTGCTCTTAAAAAGGACCCGTCTTGTCTTCTCCTTTTCCTCGACATGTCACTCAATGACACTTAAAATAAGCTCCAGCCATCTCAACAATAGCTTCACATGGAATTGCACCAGGTGTCTCTCCCAGGTGATAAAAATCTTTTGCTTAACTCATGATCTTGCTTACTATTTAGACTTTTCAGTCTTTAAACTACTCACCAGAGTAGTGAGAAAAAATTGTTTGGCCAAAATCTCCCACTGCAGGTAAAAATTTTTTAAGCCTGAAAATCAAACCACGGGGAGTTACACGATTCTAGTTCCCACTTTGACCACTTGGGGTCAATATCCTAAATGGCTGTTACTGATTATTTGTCTAGTGACTCCATAAGCATGCTGTCTACTCTGGAGTTTTTTACATGAAACAATTACATTAAAAAACAACCCAAAACAAAACAACTAAGTGTGGATGTGAAACTGTGTGGTTCTCTGTCTCTTTGTCAGCCTTTTGTAAAGGCCGACTCTGACCATATGACAGCTGGGATAGGCTTCAACTCCCCCCATGACCCTAAGTTGGATGAGCGATTAACAAAATAAATGGATGGATGCTAACATGGCTTTTTCAGTGACTGTCACGTTGCCAGTTACTCTGATTAGCCAGTGCTACAGAAGCACAGTACATGAGCCAAAAACTCAGTTCAGGGATTGGCTGTCCCACTCCTTACCCAATATATGAGAAGCAGAAAAATGGCAGGATGGTACTTTGGAGAGACGAGGGTCAAAAGAGGTTTAATTGAAAATTGAAATATCTAGCGACCATAAATGTAGCACTTACAAAGTCACCTTTATCATCTATCACTCGTTGCACCAGTGGAGTTGAAGATTGAAGAGTGCTGGAAATGAAATCCCTTCTCACCTGGCTGCTTGTCCAGGATCTGCTGGAATTTCGCCCGCTCGTACTGTATGGCCTGCTGCATGAGATGAGGCCTCAGGCTTTGAATGGTGAAGTTAACCATGTCGGTCTTCATGAGACCCAAGACACGGAAGATCTCCCTGAGAGGAACAATGTTTGAGTGAAATCTTTTTTGACGTTCTTGGAAATAAGGCAACCTCAACCACTAGGGGGCAGAATTTTAAAGGCTGTGTGGAGATGTTTTAAACATTTGAGACTTCTTTTTAGCTCTACATGCATTTCCTCAAGAAATAGCAGGTCATCGCTAGAGCAAAGGACTTGGCCAGTTAAATGAAGGTTACTCACAGCATCATCATGTGGCACAAACTGGCATTATATGATAGTACAGCTTGGCCAAAGTTCAATTTTAGTTAATATCTCTACAGCACAATATATAGATGCTTTGGATATAAATTAATAGATTTGCATCTTTATTTTGTTTAAATAGATTTGGTTAATTCTGGTGGGATTTATACTATTTTTAAAACAAGAATTTACAAGCGCCTTTAAATATTTGCACAAGCTGAGGATTATTTTTAGTTCTAATTGGACATTATGAGAGGTATTCCTGCAGAACGGAGCATCCAAACTCACACCAACTGAAAAAAATGATTGGATTTATCTTATATTGACACTGCATTACTAAGCAGAAAACTGATCAGTGAATGTATATTAATTCGGTTTTACGTTACATTTCATGGTAATAATGTGGTCTGCAAGTGATGTCATTACAGGAATACAGTTTGCTGCATGCTGGATTTAATACACGGCCACAGCCTGCCACTGATTCCATGTCAGACACAAGTTTATTCGGTGAAGGTGTTGTTAACCTGCTTCTTACCTCAGGAGCTCCACAGGTTCCTTGAGATCCCGCAGTGCTCTGACTTCTGGGTCGCGCACCGGAGCACATAAAGATGCCATGGTGTTGATAACAAATTCCGCCAGTCGGTGGAGGTCCAGAGCCCCGTGGTCGACCTCCTGCCTGATCAGATCCATATCCAGCACCTCGTCAAGCTGAGACCTCAGTCTGACGTGAGCGGGCAAGAGCAGGGACTGAAGCATCTAATGTGAAGAAAAATGTCTGCTTTCACTAACATTTTATGCTATGTTCGGAAATATTCAGTTTATCTAGTTCATTTAATATAATACACTGCAAACAGTCACTTGGAACTGTTTTTTAAGTCTATTTAATAAAGCTTTAGCTACTACCAAGTTTACAATCCCTGGGCACATAAACACAATCTTAAACAAGCTATAAAATACAAACACACATTTAAGATAAAAGTAGAGTAGTATATGGGTTTGATTAAAGATGACATGGCCAGTTTCTTTCTATTTTTTTCATTTCTTCTTTTTTTTGGGAATCAAAAGAGAAGATATGAAAATCTACATATGTGCTCAAGGGATCTTATTCCATTTTTTAATTTAAATTTACAGGAAATAGAAGATTGTGCAAAGACAGAGCTTCTCTAAGTGAATGTACACTCTCAAAGCGGCCAAACCTTGTCAATGGTGGAGGCGCAGTATTGTGACTATATTAAAGATAAACATCTGGGTATATATGTTTGGGTTCCCAAAAGCTACAAATACACTTTGCAGTGACCTAATGTTTCATCTTAAAATATACAATGTTGTTTTTCAGTATGATCAAAGAAATGAGCTGGATAATCACTTTCCCCGTACTGTATATTTTCAACCACCAATATTTTCATTCAGTGTAAGGCACAAACACTTCATCAATTTTGAAACTCTGAAACAAGCAGCTGTTCCGCTTCTTTCTTGTGTGAAAAGGACTGGGACATCTGCCCACAACAGGATTTCTACACATCGAAGTGATGTACAAACTCAAATAAACTCAAAGGACTGTCACACAACTGCCAAACCCAATCTGTTGTAATATCATTGTGATGTGTATTTCTCTGACTTTTTTTTTTTATGTCACTTTAAAAATGAGTTTTTAACTGTTACAAAAAAACCTCTAAATTTCTTTTTAAACCTGAATATTTTTGACAGCGTCATAACAAATGCATTGTGAATTAAAGTAATGCCTTATTGATCAGATAGCACTAATTTCTCCTTTTGTAAGGTTGGTGATCATGTTTGTGCTTTCCTTTTGACCCTTCCAATGCCAGATACTCACAGTTTTGACTTCCTGCAGCAGAAGGACAGCATGGCTGTAGTTTGGAGGATCGCTGTTCAGCTGCTCCTGAAGACTGTCCCAAAAGGCCCGGTGAACGATTTCTGTCACTCTACCCTCCAGGCTGCAGATAAGCAGTTTAAAAGAACAG
The DNA here is from genome assembly GCF_001858045.2 of Oreochromis niloticus. Classification (NCBI taxonomy): domain Eukaryota; kingdom Metazoa; phylum Chordata; class Actinopteri; order Cichliformes; family Cichlidae; genus Oreochromis; species Oreochromis niloticus. Next base: position 9,985,676 of record NC_031970.2, read on the forward strand.
CTCAAGGGTAAAAATACTCATTAATATAGGAACTAAGAATAACCAAGGTCACTGTAGATGTGGTTAAGTGTGTTCTTGCCTGTCTGTAGAAGGATTTCGGGGTTTGAAGCAGAAGTCTCTGTTCACCACTATCTCATGTGCAAGACTCAGGTTGGAAACACAATTTTCCAGCTCCATTAGACTGGATAATGAGGCAGTGGGTGGGCTCCCTGACACCACAGACAGGACACACACACCCACAGATAATTAAAACTGCCACGGTGGTAATATTTCAATTACTAATGGCCTCTGAATGTGCCTGAAAACAATAACTGCTGTAATAACTGCCACGTACCTGTTGGAGAGTCAAGTTTTTCCAGACAGGGAAGGTCAGCAGGGGAATCATCAGTGGCCCCCTCTCTCTGATTTGGCATTTCAGAAGCAGTCTAGACATTTAAATCACTCGTTAACGTGGTAAGAATGGTCACTTTTGTCAGGTTTTAACAACGCCTCCACTCAAAATGTTCATGGCTGAGACTGTTCGTCAATTGATTAACAATCAAGCAACAGTTTTAGTAATATTTTAATGAGAAAGAGCACAGCTACAGTTTCAGATGTTAAGATTTGCCTCCTGGTTTGGGGAGTAGTGATCAAAAAGAACATAAAGTGTGACTACATCTAGGAAATTATAAAGGTTTTTCACCTTTTTCTATATATGTACAATAGTCCTATATCTATATTGAACTTTATCTATATTCACACACATTTTTCTATATTTATATATACACACATACATATGTACACACACACACACACACACTATAGCAGCTATTGATATAAATATGTTTATTGATATAAACCTAAATATTTAGGTTAAACGTTATTTATTAGAAAAAAAATGAAAACTAATGAAATTGGATACAAGGGTAAAATTGGGTACAACTATGCTCCACACACAGAAAATGTACTATTACATGTGTACATTAAAGTATTAACAAAAAATTACATAAAATAAAATGTGTAAAAATTAAATTAAATTAAATTATTTGTTAAAATCAAAAGTGAGACTACACAGAAATGAAAATATGACAACTTTCTAAAGGCGAACTTACCTGTTGCTGTTATTTGAATGAATATAGTATAGGTTTTAGAGGTGAGTAGTATGTTAGAAACGCTACAGTGTTTCTTTCCGGAGTTTAAAAACCTCCAGTTCAAAACACCAATGTTTCAAACTTGGACTAAACCATTGTTACCCATTACGCGGGGGAGGGGCGGTAAAAATAATAGAGGTTCTTCCTGTTTCACTGCTTTCACCTGCTTCCTGTATGCGTAGCTGTGTTCATATAGAAAAGTGCAGCTATAAACATAAACTATTGACCTAAATTATTTTCTACTTGAAAAAGACATTAAAAAAAGCCGCTACTTCTTTTGGTTTGGTCCGTTCTCAAATCAAAACAATGGGCGTGTCTGTGCTGTAGTTTTCTATACTGTACGTGTACGCCGCTCTTCTCTGCGTTTGAAACAAAACTCGAGCTACCTGTTTCTTCATTGTAGTTCAGCGGAAACAAAAAGGAAACCGCCCGTTAGCCATTGTACGAAACGTTATAAGAGCTCAACACCTGGAAATATCTTTGTTCCAATTTCGAGAAAGAGCAGGTATACAGCTTAGGAAGTGAACCGTGAACCAGTGCGTTATACCGAACCACTCAAATACTGCACCAGTACTTTTAAAAGGCCTGTTCTATAATTAGTGAATATTTTTTAAAAGTCTATGTTCTGTTTACCTTATGCTTTATAAACCAAACGATCCATATTTTTTTTTATGTTCTGTGTGTGTGTTCAGGTTCCAGGTTTGTTACTGGATTTTATATTTCATATATTTTATATGATTCAGTTTCCTCACCTCCCTCATCAAGTAAGCCAAATAGAATAAACACAGATGGAAGCAACCCCCCCCCCCCCCCCCCCAAAAAAAGCTAATTTGCTTTTGCATGTCTTCTCAAGCTCATGTTTTTATTTTTTATTTTATTTTTTTATCATATCCCAATAACGCCATCATTTCAGATGCTGTTCTGTCTGTTAATCATTTTTGGATTTCAGTTGTGATCACTCTATAGATGAGCATATTTCTTTAAATACATCATGTAGACAGGGAGGCTGAACATGTATATACAAGAAAAAAAAAAAGATATGTAGTCTGGGAAATGAGCCACTTTTGTGTCACTGTGTATGTCAATGTGCCTTTTTAAATGAAAAAAAAAACAAAAACAAAACCCTTTGGTTCTTGGTTATAATTATATCTTCAATTCTTAATTGAAGAAATCTCAAAATATATTGCCAAAGCTACCCATTTTCAAAACTACCTTCCATCTTTAATGAAATAAAACTGAAAATATTTCAGCATTTTACATTTCGGTCCTCACGAGTCTGAAACTTCAAGAGAAAGAAAGCATGATAACATCCAAGTACATTCATTCAAATGGAATTTGTGAAATTAAACGCTTTGTATATAAATTAACAACTAGAGGTGTCCCATTAATAAAAATCAATAAATAAATGATAAAGTCCACAGACACACAAATGTCCCGAGACAGAATTGTATAGCAAATTATTTATGACTGCAAAATGTGTAACAAACAGTTTTGATAAATACAAGCTTTAACAAAGCAGTATCTAAAAAAAAGTCAGCTTTCCAACACGCCCACAAAACACAATATGAAAATTTTTCCCCATAGAAAAAACAAAACAAAAGACAAACCCAAAATTCCCAAGCCAATGGTACTTTATACATTTGCATATTTCAAAATATCAAACACCTTTTATACTTTTGTTAAAAAAACAAAACGATAACTTAACAGATTCACACTCTTCTTCCTCACTTGAGCTGTGATGCACATATAAACTTTTTTTTTTGGCACCGCTTCACAAATGCCACTCCAGATTTCTCACTTTTAGGTGAAGTGTTTCCCAACATTAAAGCAAAAGAGAGAATAAGTGCCAAAAACGCGGCTGCTACGTAAAGAGAGCAGCATACCAAAATTTTTCCTTTGATAATTTAGTGTACTTTTACAAATCTCATACAAGAAATCAATATCATATTTTAGTAAATCTTTAACAAAAAAACAAAAGAGCAGCTGGAAAAAAAATCATTTGTAAGCAGTGTAAGTTCAGAGGAGAAAACTGGCGGTTGGAAGGGAAAAATCGATGTCACAAAAGAGGCTGCTTAAATGGTTTCTCCGCATTCAAGCTTTGTATTCGAGAGCTGTGAGAGTCTATTGTGAGAAAAGGCAAAGGAGCATCAAGTGAATAAAAAAGAGCAAATTAATGAATGCAATCTTCTGTTCCCAGCCGCACATACAGCCACCTCGCTCTCATTCACACGCTAACCAAACTGTACAAAAACATGTCTAATAATATAATAAATCCAGACTTCTCTCATGTTTTGTCCCAATGCCTCCATTCAGCACCGACTGTGCTGCAGTGTGACCCGGCCCAATCATAACTGAACAGGTAATGCACCTTGGCACTGTCTCTTTTCTTAGCCACATTTTCCCCCAGTTAAGCTTTTATAGACCTTTTTTTTTTTAACCCTTCTCCGGGGCAAACATGACACTCCATTTTTCTGTAATTATCACAGGATCAGTATCTTCATCTGGAATCTGCTTAATGACATTTGATAATTGCTGTTACATCTGGTACTAAAAGGACACTCTTGTTATCTTAATTCTCCTGCAGTGTGATCACAGCTTAACAGATTACACATGTAAGAGAAGATTATCATTTCCCAGCTTGAAAAGGTGACATTATAGAGGTGTTTTCCCCCGTTGCCTGTTTATGGCAGAGAAGCAGATTATGTAATTGATGGACGTAGTGCAACATCACTTATCAACTTATGGACTGGCACTTTAAACTTTGAGCTATACGTCCATGTTGTGTTGGAGCTGTGGTGAATGTATTTGTTCAACAGCAAAGAGTGCTATCAGTTAATGCTGGCAAGCTTGGTTAGTAAGCTACATCTATAGTACAGATACCTGCACAGATATGAAGCTCAGCAGTGCTTTAGTACCATATAAAATGTCAGTTAACTGCATTAAAAAAAGCTCCCAAAGGCACCAAACACAGTAGAGAAGTTAAATATAGTGACTCAAATTAGCTGAATGGAAGCTTCGCCAAGAGCTATCAGATACAGTGAGGCTGTTTGAAAGTGTAATCTATCCAGAAAGACCAAACCATTTTTTGTACAGGGCTGCAGACATGTTTATTGATACAGTAAAGTCAAGCATTTTAACATTGGGGTCTAAAGTCTAGCTTATGGTTATCAAACTGCTTGTTACACCAACCGTGACGACATTACAGCCCTGTACCCATTGATACTGGTGCTTGACGCACATCAGATTCATCTCCTATTAAGAAGAATCCTTCGCAGGAGCATTGGTATGGGAGAAGAAGAAAAAGGATGCAAAGCTACAGCAAAGTCATGTTTTTAAGCTGTTGCTGCATCTGCCTTGCTATAAAAATCCCTCTAGAAACTCCGAGCTTCTGTATGACTGTGTCACTGAAATGGCGGCATGATAGTACACACCAGCCTACACGACACCAATGCGTCGTGCTTGCCAGCAGTTGTGATGTCACTGTTGGTCAGCACCACTGTTAGCGAGGCGACAACGGGAAGCATAAACTGGGTAAGGGGGATTAATGGCTTTTAGAGCCAGCGACTGTAGAAGAACTGCAGTTTTTGGCACTTGTGCGTTGGCTTTTTCAGCCCCAGAGGCTGCTGCTTGCCATTAACTTGTCTCCAGTTTTGACATCTGATGTCTTTTCTACTAACAGTTATACCCACATCAGCTCATTTTGGTTTTTTTTGTTTAAACCCAGAAAGAACTCACCAGGTGCACTGCCAGGTGGAAACTTATGCGTCTGCTGTTTCAACCATGTATACTTTTAAAGTATAAATTCTTTTGATCTGGAAAAATAAAAGATTTTGGCACAGCTTTTGTACAGGCTCCTTTAAGGTTTAGCAACTGAGAAGCTGCTCCTGTGATTGCATGTAAACACAGACTGAAGTGTCTGACACGTCACTCTAACGTTACCAAGCAGAAGCATAAATGGTCACAAGGCGACTGAGCTGATGCCGGTGAGTATGATCTGGTTTGGGAGGTCGAGTCAAGCTTGAGTGAGATTCTGGATGACAGGAACCAGTCCAGTAATGGAGCAGGCCTGCTCACAGTGCAGTCAGTACTCTGTGCCATCAGTGCTATAATCTACAAATACACACAAACAGACACACCCATACACACACGGTTTCCTGCTAAGAGTCTTTGAGCATGTTGATGCGTGCAAAGATCTTGAGTGCAGGTCCCAGCTTAATGTTCATAGTGCTCATCAGGTGGTCCTCCTTTAACAGGAGCAAGGCCTGTCCATCGATTTCCTGAGAGCGAAACTCGTCTGCTATCTCCTGGCAACCTGTGAAAACAGCAGAGGCACAAGCTACAGTTAATAACAGGCAAACAGGTTTCATGCACGGAACACATCGGAGTATAAAGCGTTATGATTGTGCCTTCTGAGCAAAGCCTACTCACCTGGTAGTGAACGGATGAACTCATAAACCTCCTCCACATTCCACTTGGTGGGGTCGTTGGGTACAAAGCGCTGACAGAGCGGTGCTCCATCTCTCCCAACGCAGGCCTCCTGGTCCGGGGCCCTGCTCGGCTGACGGCGGACAGGGACGGGGACCTGGGCTGGAGCCGGAGCAGGAGCCAAAGGTCCAGAGCTGGCTGCTGACAAGGGAGACGGTGGCTCCTCGTAGCTCGACATGTCTGAACACGGGCTGGATTCCTCCTGACTGGGCTGGGAGGGATGTGGCGAGGATACAGAGCCGCCCTGAGTTTGCTGTGGTGATGAGGCCAGCTTCTGCAAAGCAATACAAACAGGAGTGACATCAATTGTTACATTTAAGAAAAGGATAGCGCATAAGTAAAACACTCACAGGTCAATATAAAAGTCAACGCAAAGATTAATGAGGTAATAAGTAAGATTTGTAGGGTACAATAGGTTTAAATGACGATAATACACCTGCAGGGATATGATGGGGATTAATGTATCAATAGCATTGCCTCAAAGATCACTTTGTCTTTGAATTACAAAGCCCTAAGCATATTGGTGTAAACATGACACAAAAGCACCCCCCACTGGAGGTTTAAAGCTGAATCCTTATAACATTACATAAGCTGGCCATAAAATATTAAAAAGTTCTTGATCCAAAAAGAAAATTTAAAAAGAGACTATTGTGGTGTAAAATGCTTGCTTTATATTTTCCACTGAATTTCTGCTATAATTACCTAAACTGCTTCTCTTTAAGATCAGTTACAGGATAATGTGTTACGTTCTAAAAGAAGGCTTTCACGTGTGGGGAGAAAACTGTGAATCCAGTTGTTATCTACATCTATATAACTTGTGCAGAAGGCAGAAAATCTCTACTAATGCTCTCCCATTTCTGCCGGTCACCAATAAAGGCTGACGAAGATCATTGAGTACTTAATGACCCTTTAAAGACAGAGGGAGATAATCGGGCTCACACAAATTATGTTCAACTTCATTAAAAAGCACGAGGCATGAAAAGTGCAGGGTTTAAAATGTGCAGCAGAAGCAGTATCTGATGAGAGGTAAAGTGTTGATGAGGAAGTTTTACGACAGTTAAGAAGCATGTTTTTACCTGCTTTTTCGCCTCAATACTGGGGCGGCCCTGAGACCGTCGACGCCAGCGATTTGCTGGTTTGTTCCTCTCTGGACGGAAAAGTCCAATCCGCTTCGTACAGCCCACGTTGTATCTGTTCATACAAATATATAATTTTTTAATTCCTTTTTTGTGAACATAATGGAAAAGTAGCTATTTTCACACATGAAAGAAAAAAAAGCCAAGGTTATTTACCTCTTTGCACAAACCACCGAGCAGAACCTTTTAGAGCCTTTGAATGTGTAAGCAAAATCAACCCAGCCACAGTATTCACACGTCAGCTTGGGCTCATCTTTTTCTGGGGGAGAGGAAGCAGCATAAACACAACACACATGTCAAGTATTAGACTTTCTTCTGAACAAAAAAAAAAAAAAAAAAAAAGGACAGACGTAATACTAAGTATATTCAGCCTGTTTAATATGCAGAAAATGAAGCTGTAGGTAGCTCATCTAAACTATTTGGGGCTCAATGTTAAAGCCTCATTTCTACTTCTGATGGAGAGTCATGAGATGGTTAAGGCTCAGGGTACAGATGTTATTTACAACTTAAAATTCTTATCTGCTTCCTGTGCACAAATACAAACAAACCTACATTGTTTTGAACCTTTTTCAAGACATTTCTCTGAGAGTGCAGTGAGTCTAGTCTGCTTTATTTACATCAGCTGGTCAACCCTTGTAAAGCTATTGATGGCACTTCCTGCAAGTGTTCCACATTAAAGTGAAGGCAAAAAAACAGGCATTTGCACCAAAACCACAAATGTCAACATTAGCTAGTGTTGCCAAATATCTACTCCACACCGTTTCCAGTTAGTGATATTTTCAGCACTTTTCTACATAGATCTTTTTCTAACTTATAAATGGACAACTTGTTACAACATGTTAGACAAAGGTAAAAAAAAGAAGCATGTATCAGGAAACAGGAACTGACAGAACATCTAATTAATAATGAACTTCCAGCAACTGAGTTAAAAACACTTCCAGAGGGTCTACATTATTTAGAAGTGTGGGGTTTGACTGTTGGGGAAGAGGAGCAAAACGCAGTTTACGTGGTTAAATAAACTGTACGGATACACCAGGGTCAGAGTTTCTGTCTGTTGGATCGGTGTCTGCTCAGAACACCTTCCAATACTATGAGAGGATGATCATTGTAAAGTGGAATTCCTTTAATGTTATGTGAAAGACTGGCAGGAAAAATCAGGAGCGACAGACTAACACCTCCAAAACTTGGTGAAGCCACACAATCTACACTGTAATGTGTTTGGTCTCACCTGGTTGGCTCATGTCCTCGGGCTCGGAGTCGGTGTTGGCTGCGTTGCTGACCGGAGTTTTGTCCGGGTCAGATGAGAGCTGATGGTCCAGCTTCTTTGGACTATCGATGAGAATGGGCAGACGCTCCACCTGGTGTGGGGCAGAAAATATTTATAAATGGACTAAAAATGAAACACTGCACACAACAGTAACAAGAAACAATGGGTGTGGTTTAAGGGTTTACATCTGGACTGCTTTATCACAACAGCTGCATTCTGTCGCCGCAGCAACATTAACGCAAAGACTGCTGCTACTCCAAATTGTAACCTGGCAATCAGGGCAGCTGTTTCACTGCACAGCCCCACTGCGCCTCATTACCGTAGTATTGATGGGATGACATTAAAAAAAAAAGTCAGCTGAATGCTGGGCACTACACTTTAAACCTTTTAGACTTAAAAGGAAACAGTGGTCACCAAGTGAATGTTTTAAAGTCTTCCGGATGTTAATGTTTGAATATATAGCGATCACAAAAATAACAGATAAACACCATCATTGTTAAACCACCACACACAGTGACCCTTTAAACTGATAATGTAGACTTGACATGTTCACTTCAATGTAGTCCGATTTTCAAGCATTGCATGTCGCACACATGAAGCTTGCATACAGTTAATTCTCCTGTCCATACGGCACATAAAGCAACTTGAATACCAGCGTATATAAAGTAACAGTTAACTGTTAACAATCAAGTTCTTTTACAGGACAGTGTTGGCATCATAAGAAATATGTACTCGGTGTTTAATTTATTCTTTTTTTTAAAAAAAATTAACAGAACACTGAGGTGGAAAATGTAATCAGATTCATTTGAGTCATAAAATGAATAAAAAACGTATTCCTATAAAAGGAAAAATAATCCTCAACTCTGTGTGTCATCGAGTGTGTACGCATCTTCATAAATACGCATACTGCATTTTATTTCTTTTCCTGTCTGTTGATTAAAAATTGGAAATGTAATCTGCTTGTTTAGCCATGTGTGCATGTATATAGAGCATTTTCACAAAGTGTCCAGTAGGAGGCAGAGAGGCCAAAGCCTAGAAATTAAAACTACACTTTTTCCCCCCTAATGACTAATACAATTGAGAAGATACAAACATTAATATAAAAGCACATGTTAAACTGTACAAACAATATGAGATAATAATGAGCCAATTTCAAGGGAGATGACTACACAGATTAAGGAAGGATTTTAATGCCCTTGATTAAATGAACTGACTACAGAGCGCTGCTCATTACCTTTTTCCATCTGTATTCTTTCCCATTCGCAGGGTCTCATCTCCCTGTAATTAACGACTGAATCAAACAGAAGCTGTACGATGTCACTGCTAGCAGTAACAGAGGGTATGTGTTTGCCTGCTGACAGTTCCCTGCAGGCGTGTACACTGGAGACGGTGCTGGCTTTGGGTTGTTTATCATGTTTGTCTGCCAGTATTGCCGAGATTGAGCACTTACACACACGGGAAACGGCTCAGCTCCTTCCTGGATGACAAAGCCTTCGATGACATGTGTGAGGACCTGGGGCTTGACGATGGCCTGAGGTGGCTTGTTCTCTCCGTTTTGTGGCGTGCTGCCCGTCACGGTGGGCGCCTCGCTCTCATTTCCTGAGGTCATGGCTGGAGGTGGGGTCCCCACTGCTGCACTCGGCCTCTTCGCTGAACCCCCACCTGATGGAGAGAAAAAAACAAAAACAAAATGGGTGCATTTAATATAAAAAGAGCATGTATCCATTGAGAAATGTTTCAGTTTGAATGAAATTAAAGCTTAAAAAGAAGTAGCTGATGATCGTTTCAGTCATTTAGAAAAGCAGAAAAGACGTTACATTTTCAGATCTGAATTGCTGATGCTTCTACAATAAACTGAATATTTTTTGGTTGTACATTGTTGGTTAAGCAAGACAAGTAGATTTCTTTTCCTTTTGTTTATTTTTTAATAGAAATTTCTGATTTTCATATAATCATAATTATATCAAATTTAATGTAATTATCCAATATACTATATTGGAAATATATTGGATTGTATGCATATTTATGCACATAAATATAAATACAGTGTGTTAGAGTAACAATGAAAAGGCAACCATAGGGTATTTGTTTAATAATTTTCCCAAAAATGTACTTAAAATTAATAATTTTATTGTGATGCTACACTGCTGCATGTGCTGCAGACAATGCTGAGAACATTACAAACAACAGATTTGCAGACACTATGCTGGACATATTATGCGATTTGCTATAATTTTATGTTTAAAAACACACGAAACAAACAAAACTTCAGCTGTAAAACCAAGCATTTCATTCCCATTTTAATTTGGGGGAAATTTTAACAGGCATATTTAACAAAAATCAACTAATCTTGTCATCAAATCTGCATCACATTTAAGTTAAAATGTTCAACAGTTACCCATCTCAGTTTCTTAAATTTTAATAATTACAATTTATTACACTCAACATCCAATTTGGCGAATTCCATTAATGAACATCAGTTTAACTGTTTAATGCAAACTGCCAATAACATTAAAGCATCAGAATGGAGAACAAAGGTAATTTAAGTGACTTTAAACATGTCTGATCTATTGGGATTTTCCCACACGACCACCTTTAGGCTATACAAAGGGTCTCCAAAAAGGAGAACGCATCTAGTGAGCAGCAGTTCTCTGGGCAGAAATCCCTTGTTGATGTCAGCGGTCAGAGAATATTTACCAGTATAACCAGTCATTACAACCAAAGTATGCAGCAGAGCATCTCTGAACCCACAAAACCCACAAAACGTAGAGCCTTGAAGCAGATGAGTGACAGCAGCAGAAGACCCTGCCAAGTGCCGCTCTTAACAGTTAAAAACTCAAGCCTGACCGATTTTGTTGGACTATCAGCCGCCGTAAGCCTTTTGTTACCAGTATTGGCGTTTATAACAGCCAATAAATGAAGATTTTAAAAGTAAATAAGACACAGGAGAAGTGCCCCAACCATGTTAACCACCAGAGGGCACTCTGCAACCTCCCCTGTTGGCAACAAGTTTAGAATATTACAATCAGCTGATCAAAGCAGGGCATAAATGAAAAAAGAAATAACAATAAATAATAAATGTTAGGAAAAGCTCTCTGTGTGTCTGAAAGATAGAAAATAAAAAACAACATATCAGAATATGGGATTTTTAAATCATCAAAGATTGGCATCGGTATCCAAAGTCCTACAGTGGTCAAGCTCTACTTGAAGCAGATGGACTACAGCAGCAAAAGACTACACCAGGTGCCACTTCTGTCAACTAGGAACAGGAAACTGAAGCAACAAACTTAATGTGTTTACCAAAACTGGACAACAGAAGAGTGGAAAAAGGTTTCCTGGTCTGAGGAGTCTGGATTTCTGCTTTAACATTCAAATAGTAGAGTCAGAATTCAGCAAAAACAACATGAAAGCATGGATCCATCCTGGCTTGTTCAGCCTCCCAACTGCTAGGGACCGTTGTTGTAGTGCTATATAAATGAATTGAAATTAATATTTTAGCCCCTTAGTACCAACTGAGCATCCTTTAATAATCACAGCCTACCCAAGTATTGCTGCTGACTAAATCCAAATCCCTTGATGACAACAGCATACCCATCTTCTGTGGGCCGTTTCCAGCAGAATAACACAAAGCTCCAATCAAGTCAAACTGGTTTCTTAAACCTGACAATGAGTTCAGTGTACTCGAATAGCTTCCACAGTCACCAGATCTCAGTCCAACAGAGCACCTTTTGGATGTGTTTGAATGGAAGATTCATCTGATGGAGGTGCAGCTGATAAATCTGCAATACCTGTGATGCTGACATCGTGTACTGATCAAACTCTAAGGAATCTGTCCAGCATTATGTTGAATCTATGGCACAAAGAATTAGAGCAGCTCTGAAGCCAAAAAGGTAGCAAGCTGTACCTAATAAAGTGGCCACTGAGTGTGTGATAACGATGGAGCTGACACCTCGGAGGTCTGCAGCAGGCAAACATAAACTTTGTTTTGTTTGTTATGTTTTATAGATAAATAGATTTATGGATAACGTAATTAGTTGCAGCCATAAATTTAAAGGCTAAACTTTTGAGAACGCGAATCCTTTAATGGATTTACTTTATCATCATCATCATCATCATCATTATTATTATTATTATTATTATTATTATTATTATTATCAGTAGTAGTAGTAGTAGTATATTGTTTGCAACATCGTAAATGTCTGTCTTCATATAACAGCACCGAAGCTGCACGGACTAATTTGATTACATTTCGCAATCTCAGAAATGTCCAATTACGGTCACTTTCAGGCAAATTATAGCAGTCATATCCACCTGCTCATCTGTCGGCAGACCTAAACGATCCCGCACTGACCTCCTGTAACAGTGTACCAGTCAACATCAACGCAACCACCCCACATCTGTCGCTTGCACCGCCACAAAGACGCTTCGGCTTTTTGTGAAAACCCCCTCCAAAGCGAAAGTAAACACCGCTCCTCTGCGCTTTGTCACCCTAAAATCCGGCTGGGTTGAATGAGAAAGCGTTTTCTTACCGCGCAACTTCCGCTCTTCTCGGTCAAAAAGCACGTGCGGTTTGCTGTTTGTTTTTGCTCCAACACGCCAGCCTGCCGCTGTTGTGCGCGGCTTTAAGCTGCAGCGCCGCTTCACGTAAATATCTCCCCGCCTCCCCGTTTCCTCCCACGTTAGTAGCTCTGATCTTCCTCACTCCGCCTGCTGCTGCTGCTGCACATCAACACAAACCAGCACAGAGCCTCCAGCTTCAGCCTACTACAGGAAATATCTTCTTTTTGGCACGGACTTCAACCAGTCTCTCACTGAAAATGCAAGCAATCCTCAAATAACCCTGCCACAAAAGGCATGCTTTTCAGCAGGGCCGCAAAAAGGATTTTAGAGTTACACGGGCCATCCGAGTCCCCCAATGTACCCTCCACCCTCACACACAAAAACATTCCCCAGAACACATATTGGAATAATCTCCACACTATTTAGACGTTTTGGTCCGCACTTAATTTAATGAATTACTCCATAGAAACAAAACATCGTCTCAAAGCCTTCCCCAAATGGGTCCCTAAATATCCTTTATAGCCCCATTTCTATCAGTACCTACTCAGATCAGCTTGATGCGGGGCACAACTCGACTCATTTTCGATTACAGTCGAGTACCACCTAATGTGCTTGGGGTCATATAGCAACGCAGCCAAGTGTCCTGTGACCTAATTAGTATGTGACACGACTGCCACAACAAAGTGGTGGTTTTGATTTTCGTGAAGGAGATACCCTCATGACTGAGTGACGCCACTGACAAGCCAATGGGTTGCATGCAGTGTGCTGACATCCCCTCGAATCGTTTGGAACCCCGGCGGAGTAAGTACAAAAACAGTACCTGGTATCATCAAGGAGCTTATGTGGAACTGTACATCTCCACACATTCGAAGGCAATACTTGAGTCTCCTTTGTCAGAGACGTACACTTTTCGAAAGTATGTGTTTTACCACATGACTATGAACTAGACAATAAAGATTAGCGTGTGGGAAATGCATGACGATAGTGTGAAATTGCCCGTCACCAAAGAGAAGGTGCAAGACTTGAAAACTACCACAAAGAAAAAGACAGGTACAAAAAAGGACCGGTAAACTTCCCATAAGTGAAAGAAACTAAATGAGATGTAAATCCCAGAGTTCCTGCCCAAAGCAAAAAGATGTGCCAGTGAACCTGTGTCGTTGGATGCAACCCCAGTAAAATCAAAATGATAACTAGAAAAAATTGTTATTTTAATTGCATGTTTAAAGGTTAAGACTAAAGCAAACCCCAATTGTCAGGGAAACATTTTAACCATTTATCAACTCAGGGTCACATTGGGGCTGGAGCCCATCTTAGCAGTCATATGGCAAAAGTTGGTAGGCTACTATGAGGTTAACATAGAGACAGAAAGCCAGCTTGTATTTGTCATTTTGTTACACAATGACCCCCCCCCCCAAAAAAAAATCCTTTAGAGCTGCATGTTAAGGAGGTTAACAGCGGTTCAGTGCCCTCCCACTGGCAGCCTATAATATTTTTCCTTTATACAGAAAACAAACTCTGAACTATATATTAAATTGATACACACACACTTATTTAGTGTAAAGCCACTTGCAACTCTTAAGATGAAGTCCAATTAGTTTAAACTCTGCAACTGAGTGACTGTTTAATGTTATCAGTGAAAGAATGATTTCAGATTTTCCCTGTGATAATTACAAGGAAAGCTATAAATCACTCAATCCAGAAAAAAGGCAAAGGGTCTGGGTTGTCAGGTCAAAGGGGGATATTAATAAAACAATAACTAGCAAATATTAAACGGTTACAAAAGGGGCCACTGGTAATTTCAAATCCACAGTATCAGATTGATAAATTCCTACTACTCTATTTCATAGTCGAAAGTGGTTTTAGCACAGAGCAGGAAATCTGACCAAAAACTACAGTGCAGATAATTTTTGTAGCTATCAAATATGTATGCTTAGCTAGTGGCAAGAGAGGGGGAAAAAGGAGCTTCTGTTGGGACAGCTCTGTCCTAAGTTTGGGCCCCAAAAGACCCTCCAACCAGTGGATTATAACAATCTTCCTCTGTTTTGAACATAACATCTGCTTCACTGCCTAATATGTGGCTCAAAAAATATCCAATTTTTCAAGATACAGCTTTTGGTAACCTTTTGCAAACTGTTAAGAGAAAATGTGACTGAAAAACAGTTTAGAGCTCATCAATCGTTCATTGCTTAGTATGCATACAAAACTTTGAACTTTGATTCTTTCAATAAACTGTCATGATGGCGTGTTTCAAGACTAAGCCTCAGGCATTCTCTAATGGACAGGAAACATCAAAGGTAACATTTTAACAGGTAACACATAAAATATGAAAGTAACAACATTCTCAGCTGCATTTGACTCCTGGTTTCATTTTTAACGCAAATATAGATTCATACATCTATCAGTTGATTTACTTGAATTGAATTGAATATATAACAATATATAACAAAATCCAAAAGAATAGAGACTGCTATACTTTAGGTTAGCTGGTACTTTAAGACCAAGGCCATAGTTAGTGGGATGTGGTATATTTGTGGTGTAAAAACTTTAGCACACTATACAAATGTAAACACATTTCAACGTCAACTGCTCACTATTGGCCAGGTGAATATTACACAACTCGACAGCAGATAGCATGTGCCAAAACAAGGCAGGCCCTTACAGAAGGACTGGACATTATCAGAAGAGGTTACAATTGAGCACATTGTTCTACCAGTTTTGATCTTGATTTTATTTGACTGTAAAATTGCTTATAATCTGAATTGTGTGTTAAATCATCTGTAGTGTTTAACAGTTACCACTGTGTGCTCTTTTGTGCTTACAATTATTAAAATATCCATTTTCCTCTTGACGGTGTACCTCTCGAAAAAGATTTTTAATCTCAGGGAACTTAGCAGAATTAAGGATATAATATAAATGTTTTAAAGTTTCTATTATCATTTTGATGTATCAGTTTACCCATA
Organism: Oreochromis niloticus; assembly: GCF_001858045.2. Taxonomy (NCBI): domain Eukaryota; kingdom Metazoa; phylum Chordata; class Actinopteri; order Cichliformes; family Cichlidae; genus Oreochromis; species Oreochromis niloticus. The sequence continues at coordinate 10,001,214 of NC_031970.2, forward strand.
ATGAAATCAACAAATGTCTATGTGATTGATGTATGCTGGAAAAGAGTGAAAAACTGGATTCATTATCATAACACCTTTGGCAGAAACCAAAAATCCATCTTCCTTCATTATGCAAGTGAACAGATTAAAGATATCAGATGTGAGATGGCTGAATTGTCGAGGAACAAATTTGTAGCTAACAGAGTTGTTAAACTCCTACTAGTAATGTCGTCCCAGAGGCAAGTACATAAATTATGCTCTTAATAAGACTTTCAGCTTAGAAAATCCCACTGAGTCTCTACCTTGCTGCTGAACAGCTGGTGCGGCTGAGTCAACCTTGGGCTGCTCTACAGGCTTGGAGGGTTGGGATGGAGAAGCTGCAGGTTGCTGTTGCTGCTGTTGTTGTTGTTGTTGCTGTTGCTGTGTGGACGGGGTCTGACATGTCTCTCTGACTACCAGCGAGGTCGGCTTATCTTTACTGTCCTGAAGTAGTCGGGAGGCCTGAGAAGTGCAGTAGAAACAAACAAAAAGAAAAAAGTGTGAGAAGAAGACATCTGAGACAGATAAGACAACAAACATCAGGGACTGAAAAATTGAAATACATCAGCTTTGGAAAACATCACATGAGGGGGAAAATATAATACTGCGAAAATTCCTGTGTTTTTTTTTTTTTTTCCTTTGTGTCTCTTGGAGAAGAAATGAAGACTGTGGCGCTGCTGTAAAAGTAGTTTTTGTTTAGCTGGTTGCCACTGTCAAAATACCATTTGCAGAACGTGTACCAGAACTCAAAATACTTTAAACACATTCATTACGCAATTTTGAAAAGGATAGCATTACTCTGAGAGAGATATTTTCCTGTGGTTTTATATCTACAGGTAGGACACAGGCGAAAAGTTCACTTTGGAGAATTGACTTATTGAACTGACATTTTTCATATTAGAAAATAAAGTCTCAAAAATTTGAAAGCAAATAGCTTTGTACATCTAATCGTGATTTTAATTAAAGCAGATGGGTTACATTCATTTCAAGGACATATTTTCACTCTTCAAAATAATCCTCATTTACATTTTGCTGAGATTTGGTGTAGCCCCTAGGTTCAGCTACCACATCATCTAAGGTTAAAGTCAACTTTTTCAGATGAGCTAGCAGTCAGACATAGTGTTTGAACAGCAGGTAGTTAAGTAAGATCACCATATTAGACATATTTGCTCACCTTGCCATTATAAAGATCCAAGAATGGGGGAAAAAATGTCTGAAACTGAGCATTTTGAGCAGTTTTAAGTCTGAGTTTGTGACTCACAGGGATGACGCACAGTCATTATTTAAAGTAATGACCGCGTTTAATATGAGTGCCCAACACTGTCATTGCAAATAAACAAGAGACAATAAGTTAAAGCATAGGAAGCCTCCTTGAAAAATGATCTGTGGAGTTTTTGAGCTGTTATAACTGTTTATTTATGGGTAGGCTGCCATTTGTGTCAAACCTGCAGCATTTGCACAACCTAGAAAAATCCTGTCTTCAAGCTCTTTTGTGTGTGGCATTAATCTGCGTTTGTGTACATACCGTTGGCTGTATTTGTAGGTTGATGGCAGTGAGCTGGACAGGCTGAGCTTTGGCATGGTTGAGGGAGGAGTGAAGGGCATGTGGGCTGATAGTGGAGTGGAAGATGGTAGCCTGCTGGCTCGGTGTAGAAAGCTGGTGAGGAGCAGGTTTGGGCAGCACGGGGACAGGATGCTGTGACGGCTGAACGGAGGCCGTCTGCAGCAGCTGGCCCGTCGTCCTTTGGGAACCTTGGCTCTGCTGAACCACAAACTGCTGCTGCTGCTTGTGTTGCTGAACCAGAGAATGCGGCTGAATCTGGGTGTATGCTGGAACGAGAACACCAACACTTATTTCTGAAAGTGATTTTATTTCAGCTAGGATTATTGGTTAAAACTATTTGGTAAGAAAAAGAACTGTTCATAAATATCCTTACAAAGCAAGTCATCGTCATACAATGAGCATTCTTTTTCTCATGCATGCTGACAACTGTCCAAACTCTTGATATCCGGAGAACTGCGCCTCAGGCTCATAAACATTGAAAAATGTAGACGTCTGCACAAAAGAGCTTGTTTTGCAGCGCCTTCACCTGTAAGTCCCTTGTTGACAGGATATAATATTAAGAGCTTGTTGAAAGGTGCATAGAGAGGCCCACTGTTGCAGTGTTGGCCAGACCATTACTCACAAATCGTTTTAAAATGGCCTGTCACCACCTGTCAGTGCTGCTGTGGGTAAAAGGACATCCTGAGCTCATAACTTGCCCCCAAGCCCAAGACACAGCACATCAATCTTGTATTGTGGGAGCATGTGCGAGTGGGAGAGTGTTCTTCGGAAGTAGCCTGAGGCTAGTCTAATATTAGAAATGCCTCAGGAAGAAACATGCAGAGCCAACTGTCTATGACACCCTGTATAGAGTTAATGATGAGTCAGTGGGTTCCAGTATCTCACACACCTCCTTGATTTCTAACAACTTTATTAACAAAGAAAAAAATCTGATTACTAAAAATCCCCCAAAAACAAGGAGTTATCCCTGAAAACTACTAAACAGCAGGTCCTGCTATATAAGCCATGTGAACCTAGAGGTGCATCTGGTTATGTTAATAAACATCGCAGTAAATCCCAGAGTGGAAAACTGCCAAGTGCATCAGTGTTTGTCTTAGATCCCCCTCGGCCCCTCCCTCCGCCCCCCTGTTCTTTTTGCATTGTTTCGTGTGGGACAGGCTCCATCTGGTTCCAAAGTTTCCCTGTGAGGCAGCAACCACACTCCGTACCCTGCCGTGGAAAATATAGACATTTCTATCCAGCAGAGTTTGCATGTCATTAGTCCCTTTAATGGTACGAGGACCGCTGAGAAGAGTTTTCATTTTCACATGGTGAGACACAGTGGAACCCACTGACAGAAAATTTGGTTAGCTGTGGCGTCGATGAAAACCTTCAGTTAATATTTATTATGTTAAGAGAAGGATAAACATAAGACGTGGATGGGTGGATAAAGCCAGCTAGATGCTAACCATTATAGGGATTTTAAAAAAGAAACAAACTTTAAAAACAGACCGTGGAAAATTATATCCATCAACTCAACAACTATGCCTATGGGTGGGGAAAAGAAATGAGTGGAGACATGCTTTTTTGTTAACTCAAACATCACAGCCCCAAAGCCTTTCATTTAAAGCATCTTTTTAATGTAAAGAGTCTGTATGGTAGAAGAGAATAAAAACTTCAAGCAATCAGTTTTGTGTTGGTCATGGACACGGCGAACTAAAGTCCACCCTTTCCCATTTAAGCAACTTTAATTTACTAAATAAAGTTTGCTCAACTGTCTTCTCGTCTGAGACAACCAAAATAAATAAGCGTAGAAAAGCAAAGTTAACAGTCTACAACAAGTCTCCTAAAAATATCTGATCAGGCGTCCTGTAAGGGCTCATAAAGTGTGAAAACTACAGATAAGAGGAGCATAAGTTTTAGATTTTCACTGCAAGAATAGATGATGAGAGTGTTAGTCCTAATCATTAATTGCCATTCAAACCAGGGCTCTGAATCATGTCCAGTTTTTACAGCCTTCCTGCTGACAAAGACATTACACACTGCCGGCCAAAACCACCCCAAAGATGGTTAAGCCAAGGAGCCACGCTGACGCGTTTCTTTAAGTTAAAACAGTAGCTTTTTAAAAATTGCAACACACCAAATGTGAAACAATTGAGACAAAGCTGAATGGGAATGCTTTGAGAGTTTAGGTTTTTTTGATGGGTTATTATGCTGTGGTTTCGCTGGTCGGGCCCATGTGAGGTCAAATTGGGCTGTATTCAGCACATGAGCTAAAATGAGTCTGACACCCCTGCTCTACACGATAATTGCGAGCATCAAATTCCAGAGAAATCCATTTTTTTTAAAGACACAAACCATGTTTTAGTGCAGCCTTGTGGTTGCACTAAAATAAAAATAAACCTACTGACTGTGGTGATTCTTAATCTCCTGGATAACGTGAACATTTGTTCTGAACTCAAATATTTCTTCAAAGTGGACTTTCTACAAAGTGGTAGAATGACGATGATGATAGACGTGCTACATAAAACCATACTATGTGTAAATACCAAGTAAATGGACCAGAAAACGAGATTGTTTTGAATTGATTTTAACATCGGCCATCTTTCCACAGCAGAAACATGAGTTTGTATGACACACTGTGGTGTAACATCCACTGACGTTACAAGATAGTTTAATAATTTTAAGACATTCCCGGCTGTGAAGTCAACCTACTACCTCCAAACACCACAAGTTGAGGGAGCCACAGTCTGCTGTTCTTAGTCTTGAATGTAACATGAAGGCGGCTACTCAAAGTTGGTGCTTGTTCTGAGTTTAATTGATCATTGAGTATTGGAGACTGACTACAATTCTGTCATTCCAAACTGACCACCTTAAGACACGAAACAGTCAGGAAAGGTCCAATTACAGTAGCAGAGCCTGCTACATGTATGTCTATCTTTAACTTGTTGGTTGCCATATTCAATAGTTAACAAATGGTGTGCACATTTACCTATTTTATTAATGATTATTCTATTGTAATGTGATCAAAGATCAAAACGGCAGCAGAAAGCTCCCTTGCTGGGGTTAAACTGCATCAAACTTGCAGTATCAAGAGACTCTCAGCCTCCTGTAAGGGAGGAGGAGGGGGATTTCTGAATCAGTACACACCGGATACAATCAGCCCCTTCTCATGAATCCTGACATCTTTCTCAAGCCTCTAATGAGTAACAGAAAGAAGTCTTGAAAGAAGAGGAAGATTGGGAAATTCATTTAAATGTTATTCCCCCTTAAGGTCTTAAGATTAGGGACTGGAATTACTCAGGCACCCCACACTAATATATACATACAAATCATATAGTCTACAGTATGCGGAAGCCCACTCCCTCCACCCCCAAGGCTGTGTATGTTTGTAGACCTCTTACTCTGTGTATTGCAGAGCAATGTCCTAAAATTGAGGACAGTATACATTCCTTCCAGCTTTTGCAGCACCAGGCCCTGGAAAACCCCAGAGTTTCCACATTTTCACTGACTGCTGCTTTGGCTTACCATCTTGAAAAATATTGACTAACAACACCACAGCAACAGTAGACCTTGAGTCACCTTTCCTAATTTTAATACGATTCCAAATAAGGATTGAAGATTGTTTATCAAGGAAAATTAGCTCCATGAATCCAGTTCCCAACTGGCTTCCAAACTTACAGTACAGTAAAGGTTTTATACATAAGCACCCCTTAAAGAAAGAAAAAGAAAAAAGTTTTCGTGTGTCCAGTTTTTTATATCTATATAAAGCTAGTGACTCATAGCAATGCCAGCAGTTACATGATTATATGCCATAACACAGACATCGTGTGAAGATCACATCCTTTCATCTGTGAGAATAGTGCTGATGGGGTTTCCCTGCTGTGGTTTTATAGTGTGGTGCCGGCTCTTTCTTGCTGAGAGAAGGTGATGACAGACATACACTTGCTGCACCAAGCCAGACGGCCTAACATTTGCTTCCTCCCCAATTCCCATGAATGTGAATCTGACAAACTCTCAGAGTAAGCACAATTAATCAATTTGTTCTATGCTGAGTTAGATTTAACACAGATTTGGTAGAAATGAGACACGTCAGGTGTTTGTTTTTTATTAAGATTCTATTTGTGGCGATAACAAGGGTATGCGCATAGGAGTCTTTTGATGGGAGGTGCACCTCCGTTTTGTTAAATGAATTATGGAGTAATGCAATATATACTTTGTGACAATAATGAGCACAAATGAGCTGCCACTTTTGTGAGTGGATCTACTCCAACTACATCCTTTAGTCTTTGTCACACATGAAACTCTTTTCCAGCCCACTGCAGGTTCTGGTTGGAGTGGCCCTCCAGAGCAGGAAGAGGACTCAAAACCTGGAGTTTGTCTGACTGTGAGACAAAGCTGACTGGTGGACTACCTCCACAAGAGCAAACTGGGTAAAAGGCCGGAATGAAGACCATAGAGCACCAGGGCAAGCTGCTAAGCAGCAACTGGACTTTAAAAATATACTTGTGCAACCTAAAGTTTATGTCTGGGTAATACATGCTAACACATGCTGTGCACACCAACCATTTAACTGCATCTATTATCCCTTTCTTTTTCACTTTGAGACGCTATAAGGCATCCTTCACATGAATTATTGAGCCTACTTATGAATCCATTTATCAATCTGTGAAATTATGATGGATATTGTTCACCCCTTGGTTGGCCGGGTGTGTCCTGTTTAAAACAAAAATCACTGCAAATATGCACTATTGTATGTACTGTATTCTTTTTTTAAACATAAAAAAACTAATTAAAGCAAGGTTATTGATGTAATTATTCCTTTTACTTGTGCAAGAAACCATAATTACCATATTACACTTCTAAACACTTCTAAAGTCTGCAGGCCTCCTGCATAAATTCACCACCCATTTTGTTAGGTGAATTTAGGCTGAATGTCTAATATAGTCAACGTCAGTGTAGTAACTAGCAACAAAGTTAGTAAGATTGTAACATTATAGGTGGTTCATCTGCCAACTGAAACTATTAATAATTGATATCATGAATGTGAACTGTGCACAACCACTAGCTGAGTTCATATCTAAATTTTCCTGGCGCATAATAGCAATTAACTGTTGCATTTCAAAAGTAGCTAAGTGTCATAATTTTAATAAGACTAAAATCACTAAAACTGCTGATGAATTACATAAAGTTCTAAGTAGCAATTACCTCTACAATCTTTCACTCTATGAACCAAAACCATCCTCAGGGAGTGAAATTACCCACCAACAACATGGAGCAAAATCTCTGGTTTCCTGCAGCTAAAAATAATGGCTGCTCCCTTCTATTACCGATTTTACCCCCTAAAGCAAAGTGCATCTTGACCCAGCCACAGTAAAGTTGAATCCAAGCTTTTATCCTAATCCGAATCCCATCAGCCAGCCACACTACCTCTTCTCTTCCTGATCCACAGAGTAATAACTCCCCAGCATCTCATGTGCACACCTGTCCCTCGTGGGCTGCTGCTATGGCAACCCATGGTAATTTTTTTTTATTTCCCAGACAGCATGCTGCCAGATTTTCAGCTTCCATCCTCCCTTTCATTTATGCGAATCTATTACTGAAACAAAGCAAGACACAGTTGTGCACAGATAATCCCCACCTCCCCCTCTCTTCACAAACACACAAGCCCAAGTGCGCACACGCGCACACACACACACACACACACACACACACACGCAAAACACCAACCATAAATGTATAAAGAGGGTTACAGCCATGCAGTCATACAGACATAAATATGGCACATGCACAGACAGACAAATTATTTTGTAAGATGTGATTTTCTATCAGGACCCTCCTTAAAATGCATCTAAAGGGACTTATCATGCAAACAAATGGGACTTAATTTGACGTAATCAGCTTGTGCTGCTAGAACATTCACAACCATTCATGCTAAAAAAGAGGAAAAAAACATTTTTTTTTAAAAAACAGCTGCTGACTTTCAATTACACAATAAGTGGTTTAAAAACACTCTTGCATGGCAGTGTGCCTTTCACAGCTTCTAATTCACAAAGCAGCTAGACTGTTCCAGACACAAAACCAACACGCTGTCTCTAATAGAGCTGGTTTCACCCCTTTAGTGAGTGAATGGATTTGTGAAGCAGGCCCGACAAGTCACGGCAACAGCCAAGAAAAAGCTTTCAAACGTCCATGTGTGAAATGTCTTTTCATCTAATCTCACTATAAACACTAGAGCACAGCTCTGTGTATGTATATAAGACAGCTGTCACAAAGCCAAAATCTCTCTTGAGGTTTGAAATGTACATCTGATATAACAGAAGCATGCAGCCGCCGGCAAACAGTTTGTCAGTTTCCTTTTTCTGTCCACAAAAATGAAACCATAACTTCACTGCAGTTTTAGAGCTTACATGCTCTGTGGCCCACATGGACTTATTTTTCAGAGGAAAACATTGGTGCATTCAGAAGACATAGCATGAGCAGCACAAGTTTTATCTAAGATGTGCTCAGGAACAGCATTTAAAATAGACTAAGATTAAAGATTTTACTGGCTATAAGACAATTTGATTGAAGAAACACAGAAGAGGAGACTCAGTGGAGACACTAGGATTCATGCTCTTGTGACCACCAATCTCTGCTGTGCATAATTTCATGGCAATCCAGTCGAGCAGCTGATATAATTTAGTCAGAATCAAAGCAGTGACCTGACAAACATTGGTTTATAAGACTGCTTTTAAGTTGCTACAATACATGATTGGGGCCATTAAAATGTAATCTGTTATGCTACAGTGTTGCCTAAAAATAACTTGTTATAAATGTAACAACCCTATTTCGTTAGCTTGCACATGTTGGTTAGATTGTCTAGAGCGTATGGCAGTGTCACCACAGATTTGATTTAGAAGAGATTTTAATGGCAGATGCCCTTCCTGACATAACCCTCCTTCTTCTGGTCTTGAACTTTCACATGTTAAATGTGTTTTAACCACTACACTGTGGAGCCACAAGTTTTAACTTGAATTAAGTGGTCCCAGACAAACCTCCACACAGTAGGGCCCTGTCAAGGTTTCAACCCAGAACACTCTTGCTGTGAGGAAATGGTGCCATCAACTGAACCACAATGCTGCCATTTAATACCAACACTCATATTCAACCAGACCTAGTAAGCACATCTTGATATCTTACACAGAATTTATTGCTGTTTTTTAAGACTTTGTGTTGCAAACAATTTGGCAAGCGCACAAAGCATTAGGTTTAAAACACATTAAGGCTGCACGTATCAATAAATATTGGTTGAGCCGCAGACAATTTTCTTGATTAAAAAGAGTGAGAGCAGTAAGTAGAACAAGAAAAGTATTACTTCCTGTACTTTTAAAGATCAAACAAAACAACCTGTTAACCAACCATTTGTTTTGGGTTTGTTATTTGCATCACTAATATCCATCATTATTATTTTTTTCTCTCACTTCTGTGAGAGACATTCCTTTAATGGGTGGGATTTAATGTTGTGGATATGCAAACTTCTCTTACCTGGAGCAAGCAGAGGCTGAGCATTCACAGCTGTGACACTGCGGCTCATGTTTATAGCTCGGACTTCTGTGACTGCTGCACTGTCCCCCTTCTTCCCTCCTTCAGAGGGACTGTCTAAGGAGCTGGTCTTCCCCCCTGCTGAGGCCTGGGTACCTTGACTTGGGTTTTTGATCAGTGAGGCAGGCTGGATAGGCACAGGGGCCTGCTTCAGACTGAGAGCCTGTGGCGTCTGAGTCTGAGAGGAGGATGTTGTCGCCCCCTGCTGGCCACGGATGGCCAGATTCTGTACCTGATTCTTAAGACAAAATAGAAAAAGAGACAAACAAGATTCACAAATGGCTCAAGCTGTGGATTTTTTGACTATGTTCATAAGAATTTTGTTTGTAAAATGCTGGAAATTCATTTAAAGCTTTTAAGTTCAATATTTATTTTTATGGATTACTGCTTTGCTACATATGTGTAAAATATATAAAGTTATATTTATGAGAGGGAGCTGGAAAAGATGTTAAGGCGAGAGAAAAGACTGGTCTTGTATTATTAGTGATAACATACGTTCCAGCAATATTACCTGTGAGGAGGCCTGCGTAGAGCTGTCAGACTGCACAGCTGTCACAGTGGCAGCTGGGGTAAAGATGAGCTGTGGGGACAGAGGAACAGCACGACCCAGGCTCCTCGCCACCTGTACCTGGGCCTGGAAAGTATGACACACATTAAAATGGGGAACTAAAATAGGAGAAGCAAACTGTAAACTAAAATTACTCTCCTGTGTCATTACTGATCATATGCCCCCACCAACTAGTGAACTACAATTTTAATCCTCGTCAGCCCAGACTCATGGGCTGATGACAAAGATTTGTATCACCAAATCAGTATCTAACTACCTGTGAAAACTGGCTCAGTACCCAGGACATGGTGTTGAATAATGGCCATAACCATTTTGACCTGATGAAAGCCACAGGCCAAAACATGCACCTATGAAGTAGGTGAAGCTGTGCCAGAAGCATCCATTCTGCTTTAGAAAATATGACTCAGTACCTTGGACATTACACTGAATAAGGGGCACAGGCTCCCAATAAATGTTAAATCACACTATTTACAAAACTATTTACAAATACTTAACCAGACAGAAGATCATTTAATCATTTTAATCATTTAATCATGGGGCACTGCATGTGTATATTTAGTTAGTTTTCAACCTCTGGTGTATGATAAGACAAAACAGGAAACTAAAGAAAATATTTTGGGACACTGATATGAGCAAATGTAACACCAGGAAACTGTACTCGAAATAAAGTCCATGACTAAACTGACATGCAGTTTGCTTCCTGCCTCAATCATGACAGGCATCTGATAACGTTGTGTTTTTGCTCGTAATAAGCAGGTTGTTCTATCACCTCATTGCCAGTTTCAGTTTGCAAAATCAGTTGTACAATCTGGAAACTCCAACTGACAAGCACCCAAAACCAGCTATACCCAAAATAACCACTTTCTATTCCTTCAACAAGAGAAAGAGAGAACACACACGAACACACACACGAACACACACACGAACACACACACACACACACCAAAAAATATTTTCTGAGCATTCACGTTAAAGACTTCCATGTTTGCAAAGAGCTCTCTGTAGGCAAATGCATTATCCTGACCACCTACTCTATTCCAAGATGACAACAAAACACACCATTTACAGTGGAATTACTTACAAACACAATATGTATTTTGTATATTTTTATTTATTTATGTATTTATGTATGTAATGTTTTATACATGTGCAATAACACCTTCATATTTTCTTTTTTAACCCAGCCCTGTTTTTATTGCGGTGAGTTTTTCTCTGTGCATGCAATTTTGTTCAGTAATGCATATGTGATGTATTGACTGTATGACAATAAAGAAATCTGAATGGCATACCCATTTAAATCAGGCACTACGAGTGTGCTAGTGTTTATGCATAAAGTGGAGGATCATGTAAATGTGCCTGTGGCCATTTCTTTTCTCTGTGGTCTTACCATCTGTGCACGCAGGTACATCTGTGCTTGGGTGGGTGTAAGAGTGGGGCTCGATGGGCTGCCCAGCAGAACAGCCTGCTGGGAAATAGTGGTGGGGGTTGAGCTAATATTCTGAGCTCGGCTGATCAGCTGAGCTGCCGCCGGAGACGTGGTCAGGTTGATCTATGGGGAGAGATAATCAGGATTATTAGGTTATACATACAAGTCCTGAAAAGATGTGAGGAGTTCCGAGACCAAAGCATCATATCCCAACTTTTAAATTTGACAGCATCTAATTTAATAGTTAAATTTTTTTTTTTTGACCTGTTTTCATTCTGCTAATATTTCTTACAGCTAAATATGTTCAAAATCAAAAAGAAACTTGAATCTTAAAGGTAAAACAGAAGGAGCAACCAAGCTGCTAGCATCCTGCTGCTAAAAATCAACTTGGCTCGATGATAATCCAACAGGACAAAGATAACTTAAAGAGGCTTTTAGGAAGGCAGCACTCCAAACTGCACTTACCGTAGCCTGAGTAGATCCTGTTTGCTGAGATGAAGTGCCATTTTGTGAAGAGCTTTGCCGGCCAGCCGCGATACTGGCCTATCACAAAGGAAGAGAGGCAGAAGGGACAGGGTGAGTGATGCACAATTTCTAAAACATGTCTTGCAGCAGGTCAACAATAACTGCAATCATCATCTCTAAACTGAGAGGATGAATTATTTGTGATGCCTGCTTGCTGACCTGCTGTACAGCAGCCAGGCTGAGGCTGTGCTGCTGCTGGAGAGCTGCAGTTTGCAGCATCAGATGCTGCTGCTGAGCTGCATACATCTGCTGCAAGTACTGTGCTGCTGTGTTGGGCTGTCTATGCAACGCCTGCTGGAATACCTGCAAATAAAAACAGGTGCAAAAACATTTGATTTTTACATCTGAACTAAACTTTCATAAAATCCAAAGAATCACAGATTCAGTCACCTCAAAACAACATCAATTCTTCATGATGTGTCAACAAAGCAAACCAAAGCCTCTGTGCCTCTACCATGTGGGTAATCTCAGTACAAATTTTTACATGATAAATAAAAAGAAAAGAAAATGGGTTTTATAATTTTATTTCTATAGCAACGCCATGTGTTTACATTATATAATGGCACAACAAGTAGACAAGCCCAGATATATCTGACAGCCAGAGCCATGTGTCCGCCTACAGTGACTATTTGGTAAAAGGGAGCTACTTCAACATCCCCCAACATAACAACGCTTTCTAAAATGTGCAAGAAAACCGTCCCTGCTGAACATCGAAAACGCAAACCTGTATCACCAAAAACACACTGTAAGTATAACCATGCTACAAAGGCATGCCAAGAGGAAAGTGGAGCAGCTGGTGATCTACGACACAAAAGTAAAGAAATGTCTAAACCGAGCATTGCTGGAGCACTTGTTAAAGTTCATATGACAAGAAGAGCAAACAGTGGATAGAAATTACTGATGCAGTTGCATATTATTTGGCCAATTCAACCAGTGGAAAAGCAGGCCTTGGGGCAACAGATTAAAAAAAAAAAAAGAAAACAAAAAAATAGCAGACCCAAATTACATCAGAGGTGGAAAATATTCTTCAGCTTCAGTTTTATTGTGTGACAATATTGTGCAGCCTTCTGAAGAGTTACAAGCTTACTTCAGTTATTGCGAAAGTATTAAACACTTATTTTAGACTTAGTTAAAATTTCCTTGGAAAACAATACCCGTTTGACTTGAGGTGTGTCACTACTGTTGCACTATAATGCTGCTATTGCTGGCACCACTTCATTCACAAATAAAACGTTTTCTATATTACCAGAAATATTGTTGCAAATTTCTTTGAAATATTGTGATATAATCTGAGGCTGTATCACCCACCTCCACACTCTCTCATATTCTTCTATTATACAACCGCTTAAAGCCACCAACATCACACCTGTCCTAAAAATAGTTATGTTCTTTGTACAGCCTTACCTGTGGTTTTTAGAAATGATTTGCTCTTTTACAAACATACAGCGGTGCTAGAACAATGCCAAAGACACACACAAAAAAAGCAGGCAACCCAAAAACTCTGATACCAGTAACAGTTGCTAATACTTCCCCATATTAAATGCAGTTTTATTTATTAGGATCTTTGCTCATGCAGATTATCTGGTGGGAAAAATGAAAAGAAAATGGTGTGATAACAGTAAACAACATCAAGAAATGTCAGTTTAATTGCATGGTGCATTTTCTGATTTATGTGTTGGAATTTCATAAGGCTTAGTAACGTAAATATCTATGATATAAAAATATGTTCAGATGATATAGCGGCATCCCTAACAATAATAATAATAATACCCTTATGCTTTATTTTAGACATTTTACCCTAAGACATTTACTTCTGCTCTAAATAAAACTAAGTTATTCTGAATTTAACATTTTACAAACTTTACAAAGTTGTAGATTTATAATCATTTTATCACTTGAGCTTAAAAATCTTGTCCTGATAGTATTTCAAAATGCTTTACAGACCAAACTGCTGCTTTTTCTTCATTAAGCAATCCTAAATGTGGTCTAATCAAAATGTGTTGAATCTGAACTGATTGCATCCCTGCCTATTTAAGAGACTAATCGGGAGACAGAAGTCAGGGTTTCAAAACCTCCAATTACTGCAAGCACACAAACAACCCTTTTTTCCTAAATGTGGGACAGAAAGGTTTCACCCTGTGCCAGACACAACTCTAAGAGAGTTAAACCCCTACCACTGTGAAACCACCTCTCCAAGTGCCCTCTGCCATGTTTCCAAGTAACATGTTTCCAAGGATTTTGACCTGCAGTCAACAGTGTCACAGAAGCATCAGGACCCACATTGTGTCGGAGACGGGCACAAGCAGCAAAGATGAAATACATGCATGAACTGATTTCCAGTGGTCCTTTATGCTCACAGTGCTGCTCAGTGACAATAGTGTTTGCCTTGTGATTGTCAGCATGCTGAGGGGGTGAAAAGAAGGGCTCAATCTAACAAAAACCCTGCTGTCAAACCATCAGCACTCAAAGTTGAGTGGACCTAATTCAGAGGGAGGCTAAGCCTGTGTAGAGGCTTACCCCGAGGGCAAGGGGTCAAAAGCACTAAAGCACAGAAAACATTCTTTCCTTCAAATTGGAGACATGCTCCAACATTACCACACATGTGAGATCCTTCACGGGGAAGACAAATTCCCTTTTTCATCAATTTCCCTTGTAATAAACGATGCAACATCAAAACAATTTTAGAAGCTTGTATGTCAATTTTAAACACCAACAGAGGGCAGTAGAGCAAAGAGTGTCAGGATGTTACACAGAATACCTCAACTTAAGCTCTCAGCAGTTTTATTACAGAACCAAAACACTCACCTGTACTGTACGGTCAGGTATTCCACTGTAAACCGATATTTGAGGCATTGCCTGTCTTCCAGCTGTAGTACTACTGCTGGAAGTACTGCTAGTGTTAGTACTACTACTACTACTACTACTGCTGCTGCTGCTACTGCTACTATTACTAGTGCTAGTGGAAGTGGTAGAAGTAGTAGTAGTCGTAGTAGTGTTAGAGGTACTACTACTGCTGACAGCAGTGGTGCTGGAGGAATTGGTGGTGGACGTGGTGGTGGCTGCGGTGGTCCCGGTACTGCTGGCAGTGGAAGCAGGGGCCCCTGGCTCACTCTCCATGGTGCCCTCTGCTCTTTTCACCTTTGACCCCCGGCTCTTCTGAATGGCTCTCCTGTGCCTTCAAGAAAGAAGCAAAAAACCTGATGAATGTATGGAAGCTTGTTTCTGCCACTGATACAGAAGTTGGAATTAGTAATTTTTTTTAGATAACCAACTCAATTATTATTAACTCAGAGTTTTGGCTCATGGATTGAAAAAAATGCTTTAGGTTTCTACATTTACATACAACTGAATGGAGACAAAGTAGTAGAAACAAGATGCACCTGAACATGGCTGTTAATAAACCACTCAACACCAAGTAAATGTAAGACCAGTGACACATCTACCCAAACTGTTTTAGTCTTATGTTGCACTATAAGTCAAGGGCAACAAAATGAATTTTACCACGGTTGGTCACACCTAAGGCCATATACAGTTTACAGCTTATTATGGTTACATACATCAGATATTGTTAACAACAACTTGGCCAAAGATTCCTAACTATGTCATATCATTTAGTCGAGCACAAATATCTCAAGGTAAAATAATCAATCTTAAAATTCTTAAAAGCATGAACCTGAAAGCTCAGTACATGTGGGGAATTTCAAAGAAAAACAAAAGTAAAACTTAAAGAGCTTTGAAAATTTTAAACTAAATGAACTCCACAGGCTTCTAGGATGAAAAAGGAGGTTCACATGAAAACTTACAAATGACTAATAAGTTTTTCAAAGACTAAACTGATTGGCAGGCTGGATTAAAACTTGCAAAGGACTGGATTGAACCCCTGGGTCTTGAGTTTGACACATGTGCCATAATCCCTTTAGAGAATGAAAAGTAAGTAGGTACTGATTAGCGCATCACCCTGCCACCAAAAAATGCAATTTAGACTCATAAATGATCAAAAGACCCCCAAAAAAGGAACTCAAGTTAAGTAAAATCTCTTCTGAACAAAAACTCTGAACTCTGGCTATGAAGATTTCACCAGGTTCAAGTTTCGTCGATTTTATATTAGTGTAAAGAAAAATAGTCTCAAAATTTCAGCTTGCTCAAGTTAGTACTTGACTTCAAAAAACATTTAATACATAACTACAAAATCATTGTTTTACTTATAACTTTTAGGGTTGAAACTAATCTTTATTACACCTATCCATCTTCTGCTCCTGATCAGGGTCTAAACCAATACCTTTAGACCTCCCTCTCCCCTGCCACCTCCAGCTCTTGTGGGGATACACCGAGCCATTCCCAAGCCACTCCAGAAACACATCCAGCATGTTCCGACTGCCCCGAGGTCACCTCCCTGTAGCACATGCCCAAAACACCTCACCCAGGAGTTGAGAAAACACACTAGTCAGATGCCTGAATCAACTTAACAACCACTTTTGACATGAAAGCGTAGTCGTTTTACTTCGAGCCCCTCCCAAATTATTATGCTTCGAAAGAAACTCTTCTGCCATTTGGGTATCTATGATTTTATTTTTTGGACAAGACTCAGAGCTCGTGTCCATAGGTGAGGTTAGGAATGCAGATCGACCAGCGAATTACCAGTTTCACATTTTTTCCCCCAGCTCAGTGAGCATTTCAGTGCTCAGTTTATCCTTCGCACCCAGCAGCAAACCAACCCAGTGTAAGCTGTAGGTCACTGCAATCTTTTACTACAGCAACTACCTGAATAATAAAAGCACACGGTTCAAAGATTGACTAGAAAAAACATCTTTAGTAACACGATCTAAAATCTGATGAATGTCAAGCAGAGTTCTTAAATTTTTAGCATCTCTCCCTGCAGAAACCATGAAAGAGATCATGTCGAACTCTGCAGCCAATCATTAACTTTCTTTTTTGTTTTTACCTCGACTTAATTTGACACCCACATCCCTGTTGCCATGACTGTCCAGCCCCCAGCTTGACAAACTATCCAAAATATACATATATGTTGTGATACTAAGCATTCTCTCTCATACAAAACAAGGCATACCATCTTTTTTGGGGAGCCGCTTTCAAGTTTCAAACATTTTATACACTCTTTGTTTTTACTGTTCAAAGAAGGGAGTTTTCATCTCATTGTTTACTTTGTATTTATGTATTCAATAAACTGAGCCAAGCTAAAGTTATATAAATTCAGTACAAGTTACAAAACAAACATCGGGATATCTCTTGTCATCTTGTTTAAGTCACACCTCTGTTTTCAAAGACGGATATGCTGTCCGACTGCATGAAATGAATATGCAGGATACAAACACAAGCTGGAAAATAAATGATACCTCTGTTTTCATGTAAAAATACACATAAAATTGTATTTCAGGAATCCAGTGAACTCCACTGAATTTAGCATAAATATAAGGGGTAAGCTGACACTACAAGCCTAAATTAAGTCAACACTCAGCCCGAGAGTGTTGAGTGAGTGAGATTTAAAAAAATAAAATAATGAATCTATTTCATTCAGTCAGTCACAAGAATATGGAGGAATGATTTAGGGTCCTTCCATAAAGGCCTTTTTAGGTTTGGTCCCTTGGTGCTTTGCTAACCATTAGCACAAAACAAAAAAGGTTCAGAGCTCTCCGGGCAGACGAGGTGGAGAAGATTTCAGCATGGCAGGTGATAAAAAGTGAAGATGATGGAAGGAGATCAAGCATCCTTCCTTGGTGGAAAATAAGCAATCTTTGGAAAAAGTCAAAGATTCATTTGTTTAAACAAAGTCCAGAAGTTAATTTTTTTTAAAAAGAAAAGAAAAAGAAGAAGTAAAAAGAAGCAAGAAAAGAATCTGAACTCATTAAGATCCAGACTAGTGTCAAGAATGAGATTAATGAGCATGTTTGATGGGGGAATCAGAAAGAATAACAATCACTGTACGAGTTAGAAAAGGGGAAAAAAGGGAGGGAGGAATTTCTAGCCTTCAGGTTATACAGGTTCACATTAAGTCACCGCAGCTACAAGGAAAAAGGAGCAAGTGAGAGGTGAAGGTTGAGTGAACAGGTTCAGGATTTTAAATGGGCAGGAGTGGGACGAGTGTGTAATGGAAGTAATTAAATAAGGAGCAATGCTGCCGTCATGCTGCAATTCTTAAGCCATTTCCTCCACATACTCATTCTTTTGAGCAGATTAGGAGCCAAAGCAAAGCTCTACAGCCCATTTAGGCTACAAAGGAGACTTGGAAACAATCTGCCATCTCACTAAACCACATGCTATTCCTTAAAATGGCAAACGCAGAGCAGCCCACAAAAGGTTACAAAATATTTGAGCAAACCAGTGAGTGAGTTAAAAGACATTTTTTAAATATTTGTTTAAACAGCTTAAATGCTTTAATTTAAAACATAGGTTGCATAACAAGAAAGGCAGCAAACAGTCAAATTAGGGCAGTACAAGTATCAATTAAAAATGCTTTTACATATTAACCTGATATATCTAACAGCATTAAAGCAAAGAACTGGATCCTAATTCAAACTGGATGAAAAATGGAAAAACATAAAATACATATTTCAAGATCTCCTAACTTAAAAAGACCCTTATTTTCCATTCAGCAGTGCCAGTCACTGATTGAAAACTTGATGTTTTCATATTTGTGGCTGAAAAACTGAAATGCAGTCAGGCAGAGCTGGGTCCAGGTTGTAAACAAAGCACCACTGCTGCCAAAGCCTGCTTGTCTGTATGCCATCATTAGCCTACATCCCACAGTGTGCTTCATATTGCCTCCTTATGTGGGGAGAGGGGAGGGAATCCCCTCTGGTAATGATCCCTGCAACCCATGTCCCTCTGAGAGGAGTCACCCATCAATCAGTAAACAGTGCCATGTAGATCACCCCTTGCTCAGCCTCAACCAAGTACCACTTTTACATTGTTACATCCACAAATCTGGTTTTCAGTTGGGTTTCATGGAGGACCCCTTGCACCCATGAAAAGTGCTATTCAGTTTTTTTTAAGAGAACATCAAAGCAGCACCAGCAGCATGAAACACAGTGCAAAGAGCCAGTCAATGCCATAACAATGTAATTTAAGTGCTGTTGGAGCATATTGATCCATTCATGCTGGCATAACAAGACCACAAGAACTGACAGTCAGCTTTGTGTGTGATCCGTTTCGCATATCCAGCAAGACGATGAGAGCTGTTAAGAGACTGTCAGACAGACTGGCTGTCTCTACAGAGCTTACATCACAGTAAGGAAGTGCAGAAACCTCCATCAGTGCCCATGCAACTCTGATGACCCACATTAAAAATACTATGAGAATGCATTTGTCAGCTCCACTAATCGATTGATGTGTGATAATAGCTTTAATAGCTAAAAGATCCACAGAGAAATGTGTGCCTGTGTGTATTTTTATATATATTTCTGTGTGTGTGTGTGTGTGTGTGTGTGTGTGTGTGTGTGTGTGTGTGTGTGTGTGAGAGAGGAGGGGTACTCAGCTTCTGAGACAAAGCCCCCTAACCCTGGTGTTCCTACCTCCTCCGACACCCCCAACGCGATGCAGGGGTATGATGCCCCATCCCCCGGGGAGCGTGCTGTCCTCCTGCAGGATGTTGCTCCTCTTTCCTCTTTGTCTGCCTAAGTGAGTGGCTGGCTGCCTGGCTGCCTGGCTGACTGAGTGAATAAATGAGCGCGTGCAAGGGTGTTTCTGTGCTGCCTCCAAACCCCCTGCCCCTCTTGTCTACCCCCAACACACAGCGAGCTCGTCGTCCCAGCATCAACACCCAAGTCCACCAACCAGGCCACAGCCTGCCTCCTGATTATGTGGTATCCTAGCGACAGCCAACGGGTGCTTATGGAATCCCCATGCAGAGCCGCATCCTGATTGGACAACAGGATCCTCTTTAATGAAGATGACGGTAATGATTTTACTCTCCCCTCCCCCTCTGATGCTTCCTGAATACTGAATTTTTTTTTTTAGGATGCTTAGACCCTAACCCCCCCACATCACCCAAATTATTTTCAAATAGCTGAAAATCCAAGATAATGAGGCATTTCATAAAAATAACCCTGAAATGATTTTTCTTCCCTTTTGCTTAGTCTAGACCTGAACAGTGGAAAACCGAAGGCTTCTTTCCCTTTTCAGTATTTCAGTTTTCACTTCAAGTCTGCAGCACAATTTCCACAAATAACCTGCAGTTGCAATAGGCCCATTTTCCTTAGCATTCAGGTAAGGACAGGAACAGTGAGTCACAGGCTGAACAAGGAAGGGGTTACATGAATAGGATGAGGGACCTATGGAATCTTCAATACGCAACATTTACACTGATGGAAAAACTAGTAGCTCAGTGTTCCAACATTGTGAAGAAGGGACTGCTCTCATGTCTAGAGACTGACGAGGAGAGACAACAAACATCCGCAAATACATCATGAAGATGGCCCCAACGGACCACATGCTCCGTGAATACCTCAGGCAGCAGAAACCCGAGAAAGAGAAGGAACAATCATGGAAGGCTAGATCCCTGCACGGTATGTACCACTGGCAGATAGAGGAAGTGGCTGACATCCAGAAGTCCTACCAGTGGCTGGACAAAGTTGGACTGAAAGAGGCACTAATCATGGCAGCACAGGAACAAGCAGGAACGAGGCTGGGAGATGCCCCCAAGTAGGGCTGCTCAATTAATCGAATTTTAATCGTGATTACGATCTGGGCTTTCAACGATCATTAAAAATGACTGAGCCGATTATTAGCTCCTCCTCTCGCGCTGCTCCGTGTGGCAAATCGAGCGCACCTCTCTGCGTTTCGAACACGGGTCACAACAATTAAGAGGACCCGAGGGAAGCTCGGAAAGCTAAGCAGAAGTTATTTGGAGAGGAGAGGATAATGGCTGCTGAAGAAAGAATGCCGTTGGTTGAAAAGAGAGGTAAAACGACTTAAGTGGTGTGGAAACATTATGGGTTCGCGGAGTCAGACGTGGATCAAGTAGACATAGTGTGGAAACTTTGCTACGGTGTCGTAGCTGCACCACAGAGCAACACTACAAATTTATTCAATCATTTGAAGACCGCTCACAAAGTGACATACGATCAAACAATGAAGGAACACCCCTTCCTCGCCAAAGACCACTGCTCAATTAACACAGTGAACAACCAGTATTATGCAGTATTTTGAAGTTCACTAAACATAGATGTTTACATTTTTCATTTATTTTTTATATTGCAAACATTTGCACTGTTATCAGTATTTGCACACTATTTTATATTATTTTTTGACATCTTTAAAGCCATTATTCAATACATTGTTATTGTTAAATAAATATCATCAAATAATCGAGATCTCAATTTCAGTGAAAATAATCGTGATTATCATTTTTGCCATAATCGAGCAGCCCTACCCCCAAGGGTGGTGGAGAATGGCCGAGCTAAGATCCTGTGGGACTTCCAGATACAGATGGACAAAATGGTGGTGGCTAACCAACCAGACATAGTGGTGGTAGACAAGCATAAGAAGACGGCCATAGTGATAGATGTAGCAATACTGAATGACAGCAACATCAGGAAGAAGAAACACGAGAAGCTGGAATTAGTACCAAGGGCTCAGAGAAGAGCTTGAGAAGATGTGGAGGGTGAAGGAAACAGTGGTCCCAGTGGTAATCAGAGCACTAGGTGCAGTGACTCCCAAGCTAGGCAGTTTAAAAAAAAAAAACATAACAGTGTACACACTAGACTAGACTAGATCGATTCATTACTGAAAGCTTTGAATAATTGGTGCCAAAGATTTCTGTAAAAACATCAAGCTTAGAAACAAAATAACAAAAGAGGAAAAACAGCAAAACCCCTCATAAAAATGAAATGAGATAGCTTTAGAGTTGAATTTAAACTCCTCTTTAATGACAACAGAATTCATTTACATGGAATTGGGAAGATAAAAACCAAAGGATAATGGCATACTTATGCTCTACCCCACAACATTAACACGCCACCCAACTGTCTGGCAATTTGAAATGTGGCTATTTGAGCCGTTTGCGGGTGCAATATAGTATTGATTGGGGCCAACCATGCGTGAACATCATTGATTATCATCTTCTCATTAGCATATAGATTAGCTGGCAGTGCATCCAGAAGTGCAAGCCTGAAATCTCACACTTGGCTAACAGAGCTGGGGGGGGGGGTTAAAAACAGGAAGAAAAGACCAATAGTGTGGCTCAGTGAGATATCAGCTCTTTGATGATAAAACTCAACATCCTAAAGCTCAGTCTCCAAAACAAAGGAATTACGATGCAAGGAGGTATAAAAGGTGGTTCAGCCAGGGGCCTAATAGACCCTAACCGGAGCTATGATGGTAAAAGTCTAGGTTAAATAAGATTTAAGATTAAGATTAAGATTAAGATTTAAATAATTGCTTTTATTTAACTTCCCTAAAGTTGGTAAACTAAATTATTTGAGGATGAGGATAATGAGGACATTTAAAGATGTCAGATGGCAAAACAGGCAAGATATTATTAAATTAAATTGGTATGGAGTCAGACTGACAAAATGAACATGAGTTTGCTGGGGCTATTTTGTTGACATTTATCTCACAAACATTCAATGAACCATTTGAAATAGGGTATTGTGTTTTCTTCCAAGGAAATTTTTTGCGCACCTTCAAATGTGGCAAAAAATTTAAGGCACTAAAAATATATTGCGGTAATGAAAAGAAATAAAGACGGACAAACCTAAAACATAGGAATAAATTCAATATAATGATAAACTGATAACTGCTGTTCATTTATGGTATTGATAGGGTTTTATCAGTTCATTTTTATCAATGCCAATAATTATTTTCAATGTTACCATTTTTTTGCTTGAAAAAGGATAAACAGAGCTACTTTTGACACACTGGTTAGGTCTCAAAAGCTTTTCTTTAGACTTCATAAATTGACAAAACTAATTCTCTCTAGTTAGCAGAACAGCTGTGACTAAAGTCAAACTAACCAAGTTCAAAAAGACCAACTTAGGATGGGGACCCACTGTCTTTATTACTCACACCTAATGGCTTCATTTGTTAAGTACAAGATTGCCTCTTACAATAGAACCTCTGCACAAAGACCTTACCTCTAAGAAACTAAAATATCATTTTAGAGGGTTTGGCCTATTTATTTCAACTTTTAATGGGTCATTCCCTTCCAATCAGTACCTCCCACCCAATTTCAGTGTATTACATGAAGCAAAGCCAAACTTTGACAGTCAGTAATTACAAAAAAAGCTCAACATAAATGGAGTGAGTAGAAATTTCCCCAACATTTGAGCAATCAGAATTACGATTGAAAAAAAACCCCAAAACATTTACGTCACAGTCTAAAGCCCAAATCTAATCTAATTTTTGTTCAGAATTAAAGCTCTTTGTAGAAAAAATAAAGTTTAATATCATGTGATATACCATAGTATCAATATCATAGTAGAACTGCACCAATTTAATATCCACAATGCAGTGTAACAGATAAAAATAGTGATTACTTGTATCTGGTATTTTTTTTCTTATGATCAATTGGAGAAGACTTCAAAGAGTGTATTGTGGGTAAACTTTGGAGGGTCACATGACCGTGTGTGGGAGGTCCTCAACATTAGGTCCTGAAGAAGTTTCTCTTCAATGCTATTTGACCACGCAGAAGGACCTGAATTACAGAGGGTCTCATATTTCATTGTTCTTTCAGTGGAATGAACCTCAAGTCAGTGTCGAGATAATGTGTTCTGAAAAAGCATTTCCTTGGAGAACTCTGGTGATGCTGGGAGAATCCCCTGGGCCTGATGATAGCTGATGGGCTTGTCCAAACAGAGCAAGCAGGCCACTGCCTTCGTTAAAGTGTGTAAGATAGCGATACCCTCTGATCCCAAGGAAAGGCCGACCATGGAAGCGTAATTGAGCCATCTGATTCCGATTCAGCTGTACACCTTGCCTTCCACAGCTGAGTAGACCAGCACAAAGAGACTCTGGCTGCTTTCCAGGTTAAGTGTGCAGTTCCAGCATATGTAGGCTCACGCTGCGAAGATACAAAACACTTTGACTTCACTCTCCAGAGAGGACCCTGGCCTTATTCCTTCATTTAGTAAGGTCTAAGGCTGTAAGGTGCAAAATGCTCCAGTAGACACTAAAAATGTCTCAGACTGTTAATGCCTCTCAAAATAAACACAGCAAAAGCAGACAGAAAAGCACACAGACAGACTGAGAGGCTGAAGTGGTGCCGACAGAGAAATGAAAGATTCTCTCTCTGATCTATAAATATCACCATTAAATAGTTCTGCTAAAGCTTGGAGATTAGCGACACTTTTCAATCCCAACTACTCTATCAAAGCAGTCTCTCGGGCATCACTCTCAGGAGTCTTTCATGCCAGCAGAAAAAAAGAAAGAAAGAGAGAACTGGGTCAGGTATGAGCAGAGGCAAACAGAAATGTAGTGCTTCCTTTAAATCCTTTAAAGTCCTTTAAATATATATCAATGCCAACAGGGAACCAGAGAGACAAAAAAAATTAGAGCTTATCCAAAGGATAACAGAGAGGCTACTTCGTCATTTTGAAATAGCTGAGAGAGCTTAACTGTGTTAATTTATTACCTTTCAAAAGCAAAATCTTGTGCCCAAAATAACAGACGTGTTACTCAACAGGTTTAAAATTATGAAAACGATAACACATGTTGACATTCTGACAGAAAGCTTTAGTCAATGTTTATACTATTAAAAGACACTGAAGTAGACACACAGGCCATGTCCACACTAATACGTTTTCGTTTGAAAATGCATCTTTTTCTCTCGGTTTTGGCCTTCCGTCCACACTGAGACGGCGTTTTGGGTCAAGTAGAGCTGGGCGATAAAACGATAACGATATGTATTGCGAAATAACTTTTTCTCGATAGAAAAATGAAACTATTGCGATAGACCTCATCTCGCTCTTCCTGTCTTATAAAAAAAACCAATAGCCAATAAAAATTAAGTAGCGCAGAGCCGAACCAATCACAGCCGCAGCGTCACGTCACGTAACTTGTTACGTACAGCTCAAGTGCCAAGGCGCACGTGTGTATTTGTTTGAGAAGCAGCCAGCCGCCGTGCCGGGTTTTTGGTGACCAGAATACCGAAGGGAACACAGATGACGGTTCCAATGTCGGAGAGATTGTCGAAAGGAAAGGCCAGAGAAGTTCCGTAGTGTGGAGGTATTTCGGCTATTTGAAGTCTGACAAAAAACAGCGTAACGCGCACTGTAAATTGTGCTGAAAGCATGTTCCCACAAAGTCTGGAAATACAACAAACCTTTTTTATCACCTGAAGCAGTGCCACCCACTGGAGCACGCTCAATCTCTGACTGAAAGCGCTAATTTGTCATCGAAAACAACCAGGGGAATCCCTGTGAAGCAGCAACAGTCAATTGAGTCGGCTTTCGCCAGCGTCTTACCATATGACAAAAAAGGTAAGAGCCATAGCAACATAACGAATGCCATAGCTTACTGTCTTGCTAAAGACATGCTACCAATAAACACGGTCGAAAATGAAGGATTCAAGCAGCTAATTAAGGTAATGGATCCTCGTTACCAACTCCCTGGACATAAACATTTCTCTCAGACAGCGCTTCCAAAGCAATATTATGTAAGTTGGTCAATTTTGTCTCTTTTTCTGTAAAATAAACTAAGGTTTATTTTTAGAATTAATATTTTGTTTCTAAGTGGAACTGACAATTTAGTAGTCTGTTTTGTTTGTTCTATTTTGAAACTTAAACGCTTTAGCGGCTGCCTTTTGTGTAGATTGTAATATTTGCCTTTATTTTGCATAAAACTGGTGGTGGTCAGAGGGCCCGGTGGCGCCAGTGTCCGGCAGCCTCGCCTCTGTCAGTGTGCCCCAGGGCAGCTGTGGCTACAACGTAGCTTGCCATTGCCAGTGTGTGAATGTGTGCGTGAATGGGTGAATGACTGAATGTAGTGTAAAGCGCTTTGGGGTCCTTAGGGAATGAGTAAAGCGCTATACAAATGCAGGCCATTTACCATTTTTACCATAAAACTGAAGCCTCATTTTAAGTACATCTGCCCTGTTGAACTTATTATGGAAAATGAATATTTAAATCAAAACAAGCTGCTGATTATTTCACATTTTATTTGTGAGCAACATCACATTTAAATCTTACATATATAGTTATTTGGCTTATATCGTGATATATATCGTTATCGCCTGAAATGAAAAAAGCATATCGTGATTTGAAAAAAATCTTATATCGCCCAGCTCTAGGGTCAAGGAAAATGCAGCGTTTTGAAAACGCTCTCCAAAGCAGATACATTTGAAAATGCAGTTTTCACGTCGCAGTGTGGACAGCGAAACCGGAGCCTTTTCGAAAACGATGAAACATTTTAGTCATGTGATGCAGTCATGTGACTAATTAAACTAAGATAGCAGAGGACATTATACAGCAGCTGTTTTGTTTGTGCTCAATTTTGACAGCCCTATTAAAGATTAATATCAGTTTGCACATGCTCTAGATAGCTTTTCTTCAAATTCTTTAATTCTCAATCGCTTTTGCAACTGGTGTAAAGTCTATGGGGCTGACTCACTACCAGACTTTTGTGTTACTCGCAGCAACAACTCCACCTCATTGTTAGTCCATTTTAAAAACTCGGTGCTTGTCCTCAACATTTTGCCCCGATGTTTCAAAGAGCAGGAAAGTAAATAAACAGCAGACAGAAATGAGGCAGGTCGAATCGTCTTGCGTTTCACACATGCGCAGTACTGGAACGTAAGCGTTTTCGGACGTTTCAATGTGGATGAACAACTCTGTGAAAATGACTGAAAACGATAGTGTGGACGCGGAGCGTTTTCAGACGAAAACGCAGTTTTCAAATTTATCCGGGCTAGTGTGGACCTAGCCAAAGGCCAACCTAATAATTTGCACCTATGCATGGCCCCTGGGATGCAGTTTAAGGTCATCAATGTGTCATAGCATTATTTCACCTGAATTGTCATCTACTTTAATGAAGACGTCAATTTTCATACGGTGTCAGCTATAGCCACTATGTGACCCTGAAATAAATAAGCAGTTTAAAAATAATAATAATAAAAATGAACAAACTGGGACCCCACAGAAAAACTTAACACTGTAGCCGTGCCTACTGGTGCAGATAAACACAACTACATATCACTGCAATATTTGTACCTGCACTGATAACTATACTACAGCTTGCAAGTATCTACAATCAATCAGGAAGTCTGTCAGCCATCTGTTGTGGCATTTTGCCTCAGGTGGATCTTTTGAAAGCTATGACATGCAATATATGCTGGCTGTGTACTGAAGGGTACAGGCAGTTGCAAGTCACAAGTAAATGTAAAGCAGATATAGATGAAGGACAACATGGCTATCTAATATGTAAATGAGCTCATCTCTAAACAAAATATAGGAACAAAGTTTGGCTTCTCTCTCTTGTGAAATAAACAAATAAACCTTTTCATAACTCCCTGATAAAAGCCCATAATTAATTTGAATAACAGCATCAGGTGCTCTCTATAAGAATTGAAGGGTAAGTAATTATCTCTGCTTGATTTTTCACAGCTAGCTAACTGATGTCAGGTTTTTAAAGGTCCTCTACTCTATTACAACAGCTTGACATGCTTTTAAGTGGATAAAGCATAATTCTTCTTCAGTTAACCCCAGTATCACTGAAGAAAATCTACAAGTTTCTTCCCTAAGCCTGTTGTGTTTTTTTCTGCTGCACACAACTAGTCAGTTGTTTGTATGAGCTGAAGTGATGTAAATGATTGCTTCCCCCCTCCCAGCTACGAATCAGTAAACATCCCTAATCTAAAAAAGATTCACTGCAAGTTAAACCTATATCCATGCCTATATTTAACAGCTTAGTATTATTTTCATCATAATTATATACCGCTTTTAGATTTTGACCCCTCACAGTTTTTATACAGTGATATTCGGCACCATCTTGCAGCACCTTTTGAAGTGGCCGTCTCAACTCACTGGCTCCAGGAAATAGATGCAAATTAGGCACAAAATAACCTTCAAACCAAGGCCACAACAAGGCAAGTAAAGCACAACACTCTCTGTAAATTAATAACCTGAACTTTGAAAATGAATAAGATTTTAATAAAACATAGAAACCAAACCAAGCCTGGACATGTAGTAGTTCTGCTTAATCTGATTTTAATTTCAATTATAACTGCAGCTTTAAAGAAATCCAACATTTGTTCAAGAGCTATCTGGAAGAAATTGTAAAGGTAATCTAGGTAACTCTGTGAAACAACCATTAATGGCTGCAACTGGTGTCCGGATCATGATGGAGAGGGTCTTTTAACAACAATAGTGACAGGCTCTCCATCACTCTGTGTGGCTACTGTCAAGCCGAAAAATGAAGCCAACAAAAAAAAGGAAAAAACAAAACAAAACAAAAAACAAAACAAACTCTAGTTCCTCTAGGTGCTACTTGAGCCTGGCTCCAAAACAAAGGCAATTCCCAGAAACTTCCATGTTAAAATGGTCAAATTTATAGCATTAAAACCACGTTTACAGCCTGGAGCAAAAAACGGTTTTAGCCTCAGTTTAACTCTAAAAGAGGTGAATTTCTTACAACTCAGGAGGAAGGCCACAATGACTGACAGGTGTTCAAACACACACATCTGGAGCCCATGAAAGTCAAAGACCAAGCTCCACTACTTTTGAGTCATTAAACTGGACCTCATTATCATGGCTTGTAGTGTAGTAGAGACCATCCAAGAGGTTGTGCTTTAGTTTGGGTGACTGAAGAAACATTTTATTACCTTATTACTTAGCACTAACCAAACTTGATAGTATCAGTGATAGCTTAGCACCTTTTCATTTTTTATCCATATAGTATATCATCTGACTCTACAAAAAACAACAACAAAAACAAAAGAGCCCCAAAACAGTGGGTGACATAAAAATGGCTACATTCATCTTTTATTCTGTCTATGGCTACTGTGTAGGTCTCCTTTGTATGTGAGGCTGTTTTATGATTGAACACACCAGTTAGTCTGCGCATAAGTACCCCCCCCCCCCCACTTTCCTCAACTTATGCACATTTTTGTGTTTTGCTTTAATTATATGTGAAGTTCACTGAACTCATTGAGATCCAAATATATATTTTTTTAACTATTTTAATAAATGCATTTTATTACACAAATTAAGAAAATATGTTAAATAGCTGCAATGTTCATTAAACCTTTTGTGCACATATGCTTGGGGTGAATACAGTTCCAGTGCTGAAATAAGTCTATGATGCATCATTATAGTACATTGCTACTATTGTGCTATATACTTAGTCATTTTACACTCCATTTGTTGCAGCCAATTTTAAGTGTAATTGCAGTTTCTATTTTTCTGCCTCACAGATTTGTGCTCCTTAAGCACTGCTAATTTCCCTTAAATGGACAGACTGTTCCATGCAGCTTTTTAAAGGGCCCGGGCCATCGGCTGTGTTGACCTTCACTTGTCAACATAACTACCTCCTTCTTTGTGCCAAATGTCATGACCTGAGGGGCCACAGCTCCTTGTTTGTATCCACTTGGCCAGCTTTGCCTAGCATTTCAAAATTAGCAAAGGTACACCCTACAGACACTGGTGTAAATCAAAAACAAAAAAGGAGGCGTTATTACTGGCCAAAACATTGCAAATAAACGTTTCGCTCATGCGCTGTTTCATTCATAAGTATTTTTCCTCCTTTCCTGCTCGCACTGAATTCCATTACAAAACTAGCTAACGTTAGCTACATCTGGATTGTTGTTATTCATAATAATAACACAATTTTGTTCCAATATGAGGATCTGCACACTAAACTTAGCACTTAAACTAACGTCGACGTTAGCAAGTCAGCTAGAAAAACGCCTGCTGCTGTGCTGGGGCCCGTGTAGACGTCTGCTTGTGCTATCGATTAACCTCACGCGTTCCGACGCACATATAAACACATATAAACAGGTATGTGACCCTTGTGCGAACCGTGACATCCTGCGCCAAGAACCCAAATATACGTGACCTTACCGTTGCCGAAAACCTTGTTTCGTCGCTTCTCCTTCTGACTGCTCTCGCTCAGTGTTTCTCCTGATATTCTACACTGGACGGTGGCTCGCTGCGCCCAACAGACTCGGAGCACTCCAGCAACAGCAGAAGAAGCAGCGGCAAAGGAGACCTGGCCTAGGGAGGGTGGACCGAAGCGACTCTTTCGTTTGCATTCCATACAGGCAACGTGATGCAAAGCAGACCAATGAGCGTAAAGG
Source organism: Oreochromis niloticus (assembly GCF_001858045.2). Lineage (NCBI taxonomy): Eukaryota > Metazoa > Chordata > Actinopteri > Cichliformes > Cichlidae > Oreochromis > Oreochromis niloticus. The sequence continues at coordinate 10,031,122 of NC_031970.2, forward strand.
GTGAGATTTGACCCCACCCCTATTGTCAATTATCCCCTCCCCTCCTCTCTTTCCATTCACCTGTCAAGTGTCGGCCTCTGTCCTGATCTCCATGGTAACAAAGAGCTTTAATCTTTGCACTGTGCTCTGTTTGCAGTGTAGCTACTGGGCCACAGAGGAGCTTTAAAGATATGTGACACTTTGTTTGGCCCTCTTCAAAACGGAGGTCAACATCAGCGACCTCAAAACAGCACCCCTGGAGCCTTTTGATTCAGGGTTTTGTTCCGGGCCACTTCTTTGGCTTGTAAGCTTAGCAGTTATTAAATTCTTTTACGTACAAGCGTGGGGACTCTTTTCCTTGCACGCTCACCATTCTGCCATAAAATAGTGTTATTTTGATAATGTTTGCGTGGAAGATGAATCTAACCTGAAGTGCTGGCTTTTTCTAAATTTTCAGTCGTCATTATTAGAATGTGTTTAAATTCTTAAAAAGCATAAAAAAAAAAAAAAAAAAAAAAAAAAGTGACCCAAGGGTTTCTCAAGGCAAAGAAATGGGATATTTGTCCGTTCGTCACTTAGTCATTTGATCCCAACCCATCAGAGGATGCTTTACTGAAGGCAAATCTGAACCCACAAATGAGCAGTAACTGAAAGTTGCTTTAATAAAGGCCTGGCAGAGCATCTCAAGGGAGGAAACAACATTTCATGATCTCTTTTGGCTGTAGAGATAGGAACTTCATTGACTGTATTTAATAATACAGCATTTAAAAATTCTTAGAATTAAATTGTTAAAAACTGATAACAATAATTTGGTTAAACTTCTTGAATGAAGATAGTGTATAGATGCAAAAATATAAAAATTGAGTCATTGTCCAAACACTTATTGGCCCAATGCTATTATCCAAATTAATTTTGCTAATAGATTTCAATCAACAGGACATAAAAAACTGCATGTGTATGATCACCAGTCAAAGACTGTGACAGACAATAAAGATGCATGTGCATAGAGTTCAGAGTTTCAAATATTTAAATACCTATACCTAAATCAATGTATTAATTTTAATGGCAGTAAGATATGCAAGCCAATAGGAGTCTGACACTGGAATGCAGGCACTGTTAATTGCATTAGTTACACCTGTGTCTATGATAATGCAGGTGTAACTAATGTAATTATGCAAATATTTTGGACCCCACAAAAGCAGTTTTGGCCTTCACATTTTATTGACTCATTTTATTTACTCAGCTCTATCTGCAGAAGAAGAAGGGACGAGAGGAAATGTCAGAAAGTAAAACACAGACTGACTAGAACAACAAAAACGTAAAGAAGTGTTTACTTTTCTATACCATTCTTCCGTTGTTTCCATTTTCAGTTTTGAATTTTCAACACAAACATTTGTAATTTTCTATCATGTTGTGATTTTTGTTTTCCAGATTCCTTAAAAACTGTCGTCTTTTACAGGTTCAGGTTGTGGTTATCTTTGCTCTCTGCACAGACTCTTTAGCATTCCACATACTGTGCATGCAAGAGTAGGCCCCACTGAATCTGTAATTTGTATCCTCATGGAAATGACCCAGCATTGTAATAAAATGGACAGCAATGAACTGCTAATGTTTCAGTAAGTCACTATTGTGTTGCCTGCAATATGAGGAGGCAGCACATTCATGCGCCTGCAAATACTGAATAATTTATCTGAATATGACTTATTTGGTTGGCCCTCGAGTTAATTATCTGGTCTTTCATAGCTCCCCTGATACATCCCTCACAGCATCAGTATGAGCACAGCATCGTTCCAGTAATGCAGTTAGTCCCCAAAGATACGCTGTGGGATTGCAGCCAAGATTAATGTGTGATATTAATGTTATAGCAGAGGTAACGGTGAAGTCAAACACTGCTCTGTTGGACTGGAACATACCTTCAATGTGACGCTTATATGCCATAATGGACTAGCGGTAATGGTGTGCTGATAATAATGTGATAATCTAAATGGAATATTTATGTGTGGCTCCCATTCAGCTTTGTTGACCAATAAAATCAGAGATGGAGTTTTTATATTTTTCACAGTGATGCAAAGAATTTTAAATTTAACATAATTTAGTTATCTTTCTTTGTTCTTTCTTTATTGCTTGAAGTAAGGTTTCAAACATAAAATTTGACCTTTTTGTGGTTAGTGTGATTACACAGAAGTACATTTATTAAACCAAAGCCACAAGCAAAGGGACACAGGTTTATTGTTTAAATTAGTGCTGCTTGTGCATTCATTTTACAAAGAGAACTATTCTATTTTTTTAATTTTAGCAAATGAACTGCCTGTCAAAATGTGTGGGAGTTCAAAGCCCCAAACAAAATGATAAATTGTGGGCAAGCAGCATTAATTAAAGTATTATGCTTCACATAGATGGAACCAGTAGCTTTCATGCTTAGCTTTTGAAAACACAAAAACATAACTAAACGTATATTGTATTGTCTTTGGGCTCAAGTGAATTTTACATATTTGTATCGTACAGTGCTTTTTCAGCATTGCATGGGGGTTGAGGGATGGTGCAATGACTCTGGATTGGCAGACTGGGGTAGTGG